>NC_068983.1:154382056-154384187 GCF_001194135.2 Octopus bimaculoides | reverse complement strand
TATATATATATATATATATATATATATATATATATATATATATATATATATGTAAGATGTGTGTGTGTGTATCCCCTTTGGGCATAAAATCTTGCTCAATATGAAGATACAAATTAGAGTAAATGAGGTAATTAGAGACGCATCTACATAGGATAGACGAAAATTAATTGGTGTCTCGTATACGTGTATAACTGATATATGTATACATACACACACATATGCATACATAAATGCATACATGCATATATATGTATGTATGTATGTACGTATGTATGTATGTATACATACATATACACATATACACACACACATATATGTTATATTATATACTTAGAAGGTTGTTTATCATGGCCGGTCAGAGGATAACCTATAAAGCACTTCGCTGTATAGGCGATCGGCCATAACAAATAACCTTCTCAGTATCTCTCTCTCTGTATATATATATATATATATATATTCGTGTATATGGGGAACAGCTCTTATTTCAGTTTATTTTATTTTGCTAAATACAGGACTGTTCAAGTTTCATCCTAACAATAGATTTTTCTTAACAATGATGTTCCTAAATTAACATTCAACGTTCCTAGATTGTCACCGTCTAATTTTCGAATTTTGTTTTGTGGTGTGTTTTGCAATATTGTGATTGCCCCTCGCTTCACTATCTCGTAGGCTCACAACACATGTGCAACACAGGGCTATGAGAAAATATTACAGCATTTACCAAAACAAAATGAATCAGGAAAATACGAGCGGAGAATACTTATTTCCTATGTAGAATTTCTCACAGAAATAGAAGATTAATTATGTAAGCCATACACATATTGTAACACAATGCCAATATAAAGACGTAAATAAAATCCACATCAAAATATTAACATAAGGCTATTGAAAAAAAATAACAGAAAAAACCCCCCGGCCAAAATCGCATCACAACATCTTGGAATGTAACTGCTTAGGTGGAGTACATCCACAACTTATGCAGAACATATACGGAAGTTAGTTCCAATTTCTTTAGACTCCGATGCATTGAACATATCTTACTTTATCACAACAAAAATAAACAACAATCTGCTCCCTAAATAGTTTTGGCATTTGAAAACAAAGAAAAAAGATAACACGACTTAGAATGCAAAGTTGAATTCTTTTTTTCTTCTCTTTTCTACTCTAGGCACAAGTCCCGAAATTTTTGGAGAGGGGCTCAGTCGATTAGATCGATTCCAGTACGCATCTGGTACTTAATTTATCGATCCCAAAAGGATGAAAGGCAAAGTCGACCTCGTTTGAATTTGAACGAAATACCGCTAAGCATTTCACCCGGCGTGCTAACGTTTCTTATTTCTTTATTGCCCACAAGGGGCTAAACATAGAGGGTACAAACAAGAACAGACAAAGGGATTAAGTCGATTACATCGACCCCAGTGCGTAACTGGTACTTAATTTATCGCGCCCGAAAGGATGAAAAGCAAAGTCGACCACGGCGAAATTTGAACTCAGAACGTAAAGACAGACGAAATACCGCTAATGTTGCCCGGATAACTATAGTTGCCGCTGGTACTCGTTTCAGGCAGAGTGCACTGAAGAAATATGAAATGAAGTACCATGGACACAGACAAAAGACACCACACTGACAAAGGATGAAACTAACAAGGCTACGGTCGTGAGTTTTAAAATATGTCCGACTTTAGCTTTGCGCAATAATAATCCGTTTAAAACAACCAAATTTTCCAACCGAATCATTAATTTGCCTATTATATATCTGTCTGCACAAGCAACCCCCACCACGCACAAAGAACGACCCTTCATCAGTTGTCGTCTGTCTATCTACTCCTCATTTCGAGCATTGAACTACAATATGAGTCTTCGAAGATATTTTCTCCATAAGTACCAAAATAAAATTTGGGATTTATGGAGGGTCAAAGGTGGGAACAAAAACAGGACAGTGGAGGAAACATACAAGGAAACCGAACGAAAACAAACATGGAGGGTCCTTAGACCAGAACGAGGGTAAAATAGCGAACACTGGAGAAGTATTTTCTTTGACAAGAGAGAAGATATAAGAAAGAGATAAGATATGTGCAGTTCCTAGAACAATCCTGAAAGAAAAGAAAGATTATCAGACGAGGAAAACAAA
>NC_068983.1:154374711-154379958 GCF_001194135.2 Octopus bimaculoides | reverse complement strand
GAGACTTAGAAATATTAATAACTCTATTTCTGAAAACCAGTGGATAGATTCCACTGAAATTAGATAAATAACCTTCGAGCAGATAGTCAGCAGCGCCGCCTGGCTAAGGCTTGGCTACTCTGCATTGACAAGGGGCAACACCCTGAAACTAGTCTAGTCTGCAGATGCCAAACCAGCAGGGGGACACTGCTGACCTCCCCTGTTCGAAGGTTATAAAGGACACAGGTTTCGTGTGTCACATAGCTAGCTAGAGGCGATGGCTTCTTGGAGCTAATTCACGGCAGCTTTCGTCCTAATTTTGGGACTGCCATGTTGGCTTGGCGATAACTATTAATATATATATATATGTATGTATATAATATTATGCATGTTTGCTTATATCACTCCATACTTTGTGTCCCCATTTTATATACATGTGTATTTGCCATTATATATTCATTTCGCTCTATACTTGTATATGTCATACCACCCTTTCACCTGAATGCACTTATATGGGTTCATGTATTTAACTAGAATTCGTGTATGCAACCATCTGTGTATAAGCACCTATGTATACACAAAAATATATTGATTTTTAAACACCATTAAGCTACTTTACCGTTAGTAATTGCTTTTTGTATGTATGCATGGAAGAATATCTTTCGTGGCTGTTTATGCACGTCTACTTTTATGGGTATAGGTATGTCTCTCTGTATATATTTCCTTGTATGTGTTTCTTGCGTGGCTGTGAATGTATATATGTGTATGAATATTCGTGCATATAAATATGTATAGTCATGCATGCTCACAAAGAGGAAACAGAGATACACACACACGCTGGTACATTTTGAATAGTGTACATGCGCGCGCTTGTTCGACTACAAAAAAATAGGCATGAATAAATTTGTATAAAGGCAGATGCTGGTGTTTATGTGTGTTAGCATGAATTGTGTATAAGCTTATCGTTTTGAACGTATCGATACCTACGAGCTAATAGGTGTATAAATATACATACATAAATATATACATACACACATATGTAGCGTGTGTATATGTATATATATATATATATATATATATATATATATATATATATATACACACACCCTACATATATATGTGTATGTTTTCTACAATGATGTACAGAGGAGTGCAAAGATATTTTTATGCAAACATCGATGTTTACATAAAACACGCAAAAAAGCACACGTACGCATATATGTCTAAACATAGCACTGACACAAAATATGATGAGTGTCCACATATGCATGTAATATATACATGCACAAATTCATGGTTACATTAAATACATGTACGTGTTTATATATCATGTAAACACGTACGTACGGAGACGCAGATAAGAGAATATACTGTTGATGAGTTTAAGACTATAAAATGCTTATATTAAGTTGTCCCAGACTTGCCTTGAAATAATAGACTATCAATATCCACTACGATAACTGGTTGTTTTTTCTACTTTCATGTGTTTTTCAGTATTGATTTTGTTTAGAATTTACTTTAGTGCATTTAAGTATTATCCATCGAATTATGCATCCTAATTAGACTTAATCTCTTATTCGTCTTTATATTTGCTTTCTCTAAAACGATTAAAGGGGTTTTTAATTTAGGGGGGAAAAAAAAAAGAAAAAATAATATATACAGATTTAAATCTACAAAAACAAATCAAAAATGTTTATTAAGTATGGAAGGGCTGTCTGTAATTAGCGCTCCCATATTAGCACGCATTAAAAAATATTGCTAACACGCATTATCATGTTGAATACAAGCACACAAAACATAGTACATACACATATGTGTCTGTATGCACATACATATATGTATATATATATATATATAAACGAATGTATGCCTCTGAATGCATTATAGCGTTACAAGATTCTAAACAGTAACGGAGAGTGATCACAACTAC
The DNA here is from genome assembly GCF_001194135.2 of Octopus bimaculoides. Taxonomy (NCBI): domain Eukaryota; kingdom Metazoa; phylum Mollusca; class Cephalopoda; order Octopoda; family Octopodidae; genus Octopus; species Octopus bimaculoides. Next base: position 154,378,049 of record NC_068983.1, on the reverse strand, counting down.
ACACAAGATAATTATTAACACTAATTTTTCCAATTCTCTCAAAACTCAGTTGAATAGATAAGCTTCTTTAAAAAAAGAAAAAAAATAGAGATATAAAAAGGAGTCTTTGGAACATAATTGCAATATATTTTTGTTATATTTATACAAGCTTATTTGTTAAAGAGCGACTGTAGTTCAGCGCTCATTTAATTAAACAATCTCCAATAGTTGTCTGATGTATGGTCTAATCACCTCTACAGCAAACGAATAACGCAAATCCACACTTGAATATAAAATACCGTAAATGGATACCCCATGAACCTTCTCCACATTTCATACATTTTCTCTTCTACCTTATTTTGAAATGAATGTCTAATAATACTTCGTTTTATTTTCGGAAAAGGAATTGTTTTTTTGTAGATGGATATATTTATTTAACTCGAACGTGATTTATTTTATCGATTCTAGATAGAATAAATCTGAAGAGTTTAAGGCTACAAAGCAAAGAATCCTTTTTCACTATAGGCACACGGCCTGGAATTTTGGTGGGAGAAAGAGAGAAGACTACTCGAATCGATTACATCGATCCCGAATGGATGAAGGGTGAAGTCGACCTCGGCGGAATTTGAACTCGGGAAGGTAAAGACGAACAAAAAGCCCATTATGCCAACAATTTTGCCAACTCATCACGCTTGAATCGAAACGAAATAATGGTTTCAAATTTTAGCACTAGGCAAGTAAATTAGAAGGATGTGGATGGGTGGAGGTGAGGAAGTATATCGATTAAATCGACCCCAGTGATCAACTAGTACTCATTTTATCGATTCCCGAAAAGATAAAAGGCAAACTCAATCTCAGCGGAATTTGAACTCAAAGTTAAAACGGACAAAATGCTGCTATACGCATTAATGATTCTGTCTGCTCGTCGTCCTATAATCGGAACGAAATAATGCCACTGAATATCCTGTCTTACTTGTTATAATACCAGTTTCTTAGTTTCCTACGGGGTTCATACACAGAGAAGAGTTAGGGTCAACAAAATCAACTGTAAATAGTTATAGGCACTTATTTTGACCAGATAAATGGAGTGTCAAGGTCAATATGTCTTGAATACAAAACACGTGGCCCATAACTAGAAATTGTAGAACATTGAGTGAGATACTCTATTGGGTCTGCCATCGATTCACGTTTTCATTTGATTTAATGAATTATAACATCAGTATGAGACACACATTGCGAGTGAGAATTGAAACCAGTAAAAGTTTACCCTGGGAGATGTCTGGTATGCATTTTAATAATCCTGGGCGGATAAAATGAAATGTAATTTTGCTGCTAAGTGTCATTTTAGTTGGTAGAATGAGAGTCTTTTCTACCATAGGCAAAAGGTCTGAAGTTTTGGTTTGGGAAGGAGACTAATCAATTATATCGACACCAGTGAGCAACTGGTGCTTATGTCATCGACATAAGTTGAAAAGCAAAAGCAACCTTAAAGTAAAGACAGACGAAATGCCGACAAGCATTTTATTCATCGTGCTAACGATTCTGCAAGCTCGTCGCCTTAACTGGTAGAATAACAATAAATACAAAATGTAATTAAACGGTATTTTAACGTTCTGGAACCTACGAGCTCTTGCATCAGTCAAAGATCGGTTCACCTGGACTTCTTATTACACAGTAGCACTCCCTATTAAGAAATTACATAGACAAGCAGTTACTTATATGCAGAATTCAGACTCGTCCATTAAAATAAAATGCACAATATGTATATTATGATATAAATAAATGCTGTCGCACATTTATTTATAATACTTTCTCACGTTTACTTTCTGGAGGTTAACACAGCCGAATTGACTCGCTGTATTTAGCTGGTGCATAATTTACTGAACTCATAAATTAAATCTAATGGGATTTGAACACAGGACAAAACAAAGAAATACACATTTAGTCAAGTATCCACTGTGTCTACCAGACCACTCCATTCGCAGAGAGATATTATCAATTAAAGTTCATTGTTGTAGAATTAACAGAGCCAAGTCCTTTTCTATTTATTTATTTAATCTTTTATCGGTGTAAACTTTCTCATAAAACGGAACCAGCTTTGCAAAATCAATATCTTATTTGTTCTAGAAAACAGCTTAAACTAAGAACATTAACTATTTTTCCATGAATTCAATTATCAATTAATATTTTGTAGGTAAATTTTGGACTAAACATAGAACGCACTTTTATATATCTATGTAATTAAACTAAATGTGGATGCATATGAATATACATGAAACATTAACGACAATAGAAATATATGTCAATAAGAATACGCGGAAATAGAAATCCCATTTTACAAGTTAAACTCTGTATTCATGTATTCATTAGGAGTAAAATGTGGGTGGAGAGTAATTAACAGACTTCAGTATCCAAAGAGAAATGATGAGCTAAGACGTTTAATCTAGTGGTTGGAATGTGATAGACAGTATGGGGACATGAGGAAAATGGTAGGAGGTGGATGTGTGAGCTTGAGCGAATAGTACGTGTTCTTCATCGTAATTGTATTGGAAAAAGAAAAAAAAAGTAAAGAAGCTACAGGTCAGTGAGCTTGTGATTGAAGTACATTGGCAAGTCATTTCTTACCAATTAGTACTAAGTATTTGATGCTGTTTGGGTCGTAGCTCTGTCTGAAAAATGTGAACAATCCTCTGTTACCAAAGCTTTCGATCAACGGAACATTGAGTAAGGTACTAAACTCGTCACTATAAACCATCAGTTAAAATTTTCATTTTAAGCTTAATGTAAAACGTTCCTTTGTAACAGAGACTGATGTACGCATCAGATTTTGCTGCTAAGGGATACACATGCCCCAGTGCACTTCATTAAAAACACTCGAGTTTTCTTAACGTCCTAGCATTTAATGAGGCCCCTTCCAAAAACTACAATAATTGCAGCTGTTGTTCTTACACACGCGATATAATTGCTGAAAGTTCAGGATGAGAGAGCTGACTGATTATTGAGAGCTGAAATACAAGCTAACTTGAAATAGGATCGTAATCTTTGTGATGTCGTTTTGTTAGTGGTCCCTAAGTAGACTCCTCTCCAGACATTACCTGCAACTTTGCGCAGGCTTTTGAGCAGGTATCGACTTGACAACTTCCTCTGTCATGGTCTATATGACGATCACACGCTACACACCTTCCTTCCAAGCACTGCTGTAACTGTGAGCTAGAACGTTAAAACTTAGTGCACACCAGAGTTCAAAGTCAGTCTTTGTGAAGCTTCACTCTGCGTGCTTTGGTTTCATTACTATGCCAACAGTCCGAGTACTTGTTGATCAGACCTCGCATATATTCACACACTTAATATATATATAT
>NC_068983.1:154371965-154374134 GCF_001194135.2 Octopus bimaculoides | reverse complement strand
TATATATATATATATATATATATATATATTACAGACATACATCGACGCAGAGATACACGCATATATATGCTTATATACACTAACAAGCAGAGAGACAGAGTCAGAGAGTAAATGCGTGGCGTAGCCTAACCTAGCCTCGAGTGTTTCAAAGTTAACAATGCAAAGTTTCTAATTGTGGTGCATCCAAGCTGAAAGTTTCCGTATCTAATAGGAAAAAATTAAAACAGATAAACCCATTCAATCGTCACTGATATTTGCAGATGAGAGCATATCAGAAAAAAAAAAAAAAAAAAAAAAAAAGATGAAATTACCCTTTCGAAGATTTTGGGTGCCAACTCCAATCATCCAACAAAAAACGTAAATATAATTTCTCGCAAAATCCTTCATTTCCTTTATATGAAAATTCCCTCAAGGAAAACACAGGAAAACCAAACACAATTACTATTTGACACGTCAGAACAATTTAAGTTCTTTTGTTGCGAACAGTTTACGATATTATATTTTTATTATTCTTGTTGTTATTATTCTTGTTGTTGTATTAGTATTAGTATTATTTCTTTATTTGGGGATTCTAACTTGTTCTCTTATTCTGGTTCTTTACCGTTTTCATTCAATATTCAGCCCGTTTTATTATTACCAAACCAATTTCCCATTTTTTCCCATTTTTAATGAATGCAATCACTCGTTGATTAGTTTTGCATCTTCACATTGTTATCAATGCAGTGAGTTCGTTTGGACAATAAATCTTTGTTTTCTTCATCTTTCAGTGGTCGATAAAATGAAGTACCAGTCAGATACCTAGTTAATATAAACAACTCAAGAAAAAAAAATTGTGGCCTTCTTCCAGTACTACTTAGATGTTTGACTATGTTGGAATCAATCGTTATTATTGTTATTATTATTGTTCAGTAGTTTTATTTTTATAACGTGCTTTCACTTCAGTACCGAGCGCAGCTCTGTGTGCCTTGGATATGTGCTGTGGTTTGCTGTGATGCTTTTATGGTTACTGTATTGAAAGTGTTTTGCGTAGAATGTGTGCAGTACCCAGTAGTGCAATTTTCTGTATGCTATATATATTTGTAAGTCCTGGTGTTTTTGTTATGTATTTATCTGAATATTAATTATTATTATTATTATTATTATTATTATTATTATTATTATTATTATTATTATTATTACGTTGTTTTTTTCTTCTTTCTTCAAATTTTCTTCCATTTCTCGCCGAGTGTTTTCCGTACACCCAGGGCGGAGAAGCTCATTCCCAGTTTACACACACACAAATTCACAGGTATAATATGTATGTAAAAAAAAAACAAAAGAAAAACTAATTCATGAATGGATGTTGCTTATGTTTGTGTGTATTTGAGTGTTTATGGAGTGGTTCCCTATCATTCATATTTGTATGTCCAACAACTGCAAGCTCATTCAGAACTTCCTGCTTCATTTCAGTGATAGATTTTCTGTGTTGTTCGGCAAATATGTGGTCTTCAAATTCTGTTTCGACATCATTTTCCTGGCTGTTTTCCCTAGGGTCATTATATTTTCCTTTTTCTTCAGGCTCTTGAGTGGTTTCGGCAGTTGGTCGCCTTTCAGTCAATGCTTGTGGTCCAACGTTCCTCTCCTTTGCTTCATTATTTCTTTCCTGACTTATATTTAGGTCATTCTCTACCGCTTTTTTAATAGAGGTCAATTCTGCATCTGTGAGTCTGGTATTTCTGAGGATATCTCTTCTAACATTTGCTAATCTGTTTTCGTCTAGATTTGGTCTGCTAACTGGATTCCGACTCCTCCAAATTCTGTTGGAGTTTGCGGTGTGTTTCTCTTGGGTTGGCCTACTTAATGCAAAGTAATAAGCGTATATTAGTTCTTTATATTCTTCCCGGTTCCATTTAGTTCTTTTACATTTTTGATTTTGTGGTCGTTGTGGTGGTGAACTTTGGGGGCTTAATTTGGGACAAATCCCGTTTAAGTGACCTTTCAGGTTCGTATTCTGGGAAGATACTCTGCCATTTGAAATTTTTTCGCCGTCAGGCTGACAGCCTCCTGGCAGTCGCACTTTCAGAATAACCATTGGACAAGCGATTCGGTGTACTGTTTGAAATCTTCTTCTTCTTCTTCTTCTTCTTCTTCTTCTTCTTCTTCTTCTTCTTCTTCTTCTTCTTCTTCTTC
>NC_068983.1:154362791-154368175 GCF_001194135.2 Octopus bimaculoides | reverse complement strand
TATGTGTTTGTTTTAAAATTTGAGATCACATAGACAGTATTTTACGTAGGATATGGGCAGCTCCCATGAGCACTATCTTTTGAACTTCAGCCATTTTGGGGTTTCCTGGTATCTGAGCGAGGTAGTAATCAGCCCGTTTCGCTGTCATTCCCAGGGCACCTATGACAATAGGTATTGTTTTCGTCTTCAGATTCCACATTTTGTTAATTTCTATTTCAAGATCTTTATATTTGCTCAGTTTTTGGTAGGTCTTGACAGATACGTTTATATCAATTGGGACAGTCATATCAATGAGGAGGCATGATTTTTGTCTGAAGTCTTTCAGTATGATGTCTGGCCTATTTGCATCTATCTTCCTGTCAGTTTGAATGGTGAAGTTCCAGAGGAGTGCATATTATTATTATCATTATTATTATTATTATTATTATTATTATTATAATTATTATTATTATTATCATTATTATTATTATTATTATTATTATTAGTATTATTATTATTATTATTATTATTATTATTATTATTATTATTATTATTATCTCTTTATCACAGGTTTTGTTGGAGTTCCTGAAGTCTTTCATGCGTAGCGGGCTTGCTAGTTGCTGCTTACGGCACCGTGCTATCCGTTCTTTTCAGTTATCTAATACTTTCCGGTATATTCTGCCCGTGCCAAGGATGCAAACCTTTCGTAGCAGTTCTACTGGACACTGTATTCCAATTCCGTTCATTATTCCTCTTTCTTGATGCCTTTTGATACTGTTCCCAAGGACCCAACAATAATTGGCACTATCTTCACCTTCTTCATTTTCCACAACTGGGCTATTTCGTACCTCAGAGGGTTGTATTTATCTATCTTTTCGCCTTCCTTCTTGACTATTCGTGGGTCACAGGGGTATGCAGCAGCAACTATACAGAGCAGTGGTTACCAAACTATGAGTCGCGACCCACTGATGGGTCACGAACGGAATCCTAGTGGGCCGCAAAAAGTTATAAAATTACGCATTAGCTTTGATTAACTTGTCTATCGAGATAGTTCAAGACTCATGTTTTCAATACCAGAATGGTTGTTTTATCAAGCAGTAGCAAGAAACAGGCTCATCTTTCTCTCAGGCCACAATGAAAATGTAATCTGAAATAAATTTGTTTCTTTCATTAATGTTTTTACCAAGTAGAGTTAAGTGGGTCGCCATAAACTGGTGTCATAAATAGTGGGTCGCGTCTCTAAAAAGTTTGGGAACCACTGATGTAGAGTATATGGTACACCTTGTCCACCACTGCTAGGTTCGGTCTGTTATGCTCTAGCACTTGATCTGTTTGGATTAAGAAACCCCAAAGGATTTTGTTAGTCTCTGACTCTGCCACTCTCTGCAGTTTGTGCTCATACCACGTCTTGCCGCTCTGTAGTTATTATAATTATTGTTGCTGTTGTTGTTACTGTTGTGACTGTTGTGTTGGTGGTGTCAGCAGCCTGCCGTTTTTTAAAGTCACTTGTATGTTTGTTAGTCTATTCATAAGTTGTTATTGGCTAAATGTTTGTCATGTAACAGTAAAGATAATCAGTATTATATAAGCGGATTAATTTGCTTCTGTCCCTCGCCCCAGTTGAACTCAAATTTGTTGGATAATTCTTCGAATTCTTTCGTAAAATATATTTTTACAAATATGGCGTCGGTTTCCACAGCCAGCAGGCTAAAAAGAAAGTAAGAGATAACTAGCAAACACAGGTGCAGCACGTCTCAAGGACCCTCGTTCTCACTCTATACATGGAACGGAAAGAGAAAGTGTTTTGAAGTGTTGAAAGTTTTAAAGTTGAAATCATAACACAAATGCTAGAGAGGAAAACGATAGTAGCAGCAACAACAGTAGCAACATGGATAAATGCAAAGATAGTAGTAGTAGTAGTAATAGTGGCAATGTTAGCAAAGACGGCGTTCTGCTCGTGGAAGGAGAGAGGAAATATTCATTGCTGAAAGGCCAAAGGCCAAATAACTGCACCTTTGCTATAGCGGAGAAAAAACACTAGCTGTAAACACAATGACGACTGCAGCAGTAATACCGATATTAGCAAAAGTAAGCTGCTGCAATGATAGTAAAAACAATAACGGCAGCAGTAGCGGCAAAAACCACGAAAGTGGCAACAACGATAGTATCAGAGACTGCAGAAACAACACTACTAGGAACAGAAGCAGCAGCAATATTGATACCAAACAGCAACACTATCAGTAATAACTATAATTGAGGCATACAGCTATAATTCTGGAGATGTACTCGCATAGCAAGTGACCTGATCTGAGATCGTGTGCTGGAACGAAAACACTTGCAGCGTGGAAAGGTGTTTATAAGCCATTTAAAATAACACACCAAATCCGTTAGATTCACTTCAACATTTAAATTTAATTTGTCAAAATATTTTCGTCGCTTTGAGACCGCAACCTCTTCACTGACAAAATTCTGAGATGCAGCACAGAATTTTGTCAGTGAACAGGTCGCGGTCTCAAAGCGACGAAAATATTTTGACAAATTAAATTTAAATGTTGAAGTGAATCTAACGGATTTTGTGTGTTATTTTAAATGGCTTATAAACACCTTCCACGCTGCAATAGCTATAATTCTGTTTTGCTGATTCGGTAAAGGCACGTGCTATTCTTTTCTAAGCGGATGTGTGCGGCTTTTTAGCGATATTTTGCTCAACGTCTTAGGGCAGATGATGAACTGCAGATGGAAGTGAAATTTACCGCCTACCTGAACAAACACTCTTACCTTTCAACTAGGGAAACGGGGTATTGTGAAAAATCGATAACAGCGTTGGTGACCCCTGGGAATAGTTGCAATGGTTGGGTGGTCTGCTTTATTTCTCTGTGCCAAACTTATTGCAACTGGCAGCAGAACGAGAATTCTCAATCATGCAAAACCAGGTGTGATGGTGCTGCTGAAAAGGAGAATGATGTTCATAACACCAGGACCGTAACGCTAATCTGCTGAATGTAGAGTTGAAGATTTTGGCTAAGGTGTTAACCAAGACGTTGATACTTAGCATCGATACTCTGGTAGGAGAGGCATGGAAATGTCCTATCTTAAACAGATCTATCGACAGCATCCTCCACCTCAAAGAACAGGTGAGTAAAGAACCTGGTATTGCTGATGAATTTAGATCAAGCAAAATCTTTCGATAGGGTTGGTCATCACTATTTGGCAGTTGTGCTCATGGCAAATGTTTTCGGTTTTGCCTTCACAGGCTGGTTCTCTGCTATGTACAGCGACAACTCCACGGTGTCCAAAGAAAATGACATCTATTAGAAACCCTTCAGCATCATGCAGTTTGGTCCATCAAGTTAGCTCCATCTCACCCTTAGTACGTGCTGTAGAAGCTAGACGTTTCGAGGGGAATCTTGCGTGAAATAGGATAGAGAAGGTATGTATCGGCATATGCAGACGGTTCATTTTAATAGTGCCGGACACGAAATATACGGAAGTGATCGGTATTGCTTTGAGTGGGTATAAAGTGGAGACAAACGTAATAATTGACCAGAAAACGTCAGCGGTACATGGAGAAGTAAATCCTGGTCGCTTGACAACGTTCTGGAAAGGTGGACGGACGAACTAGTTAAATTGCTCAGGTCTAGTTAGTGTTAAAAATTAATACTTTAACATATAGTATTCCGATTGCCGGTGAAGATACCCGTTATCTTTGTCGCACGGTATACATTACAAGTAGTTTCATCATGTCTGTGTATTGTCAGAAACATTACGACATCGGATAAAATGTCTTACGGTATTTAGTTGTGAATGCGCATGGCTCAGTGGTTAGAGCATCGTGATCACAATCATGAGGCAATGAGTTCGATTCCCGGACCGGGCTGTGTATTGTGTTCTTGAGCAAGACATTTTATTTCACGTTACTCCAGTTCACTCAGAAATGAGTTGTGACGCCACTGGGGCCAAGCTGTATCAGCGTTTGCTTTTCCCTTGGATAACATCGGTGGCGTGGAGAGGGGATGCTGGTATGTATGGGCGACTGCTGGTTTTCCATAAACAACCTTACCAGGACTTGTGCATCGGAGAGTAACTTTCTAGGTGCAATCCCATGGTCATTCATGACCGAGGGGTGTCTTTATTCTTTATTTAGCTACAGCTTCTTACTTTCTGACTTCAAATCACAGAAGCGTTAGTTTCCTTTTCCTTCCCCCGGGATCAATAAAATAAAGTACCCTAAAAATACTGTAGTTGTTTTAATTCAGTCCTTAAATTAATCCACTCCTGAAATTAATTACCTTGTGCCTGATAAATGATATCTATTTTCATCACTGTGTTTCAAGCTTAGCATTGACTTGAAATATCATTGCACTGAAGTTGTCAAAAATATTTAAAAGACGTTACTGAAATAGAGTATTCGCCCACAAATTTGATATTGAGAAAGCCCAACCAACGGGGAAGCATTTATGTATTTGCTTTCCCAAATAGAAATAGCAACCGTATGTAGCCCAAATACTATCCTAACGTCCTTGGACAATTTTGTCTTCCATGTATTAACTGTTGTAAAAAGACGAGGTAGTCATGGATGGAATACATCTGATCATATTTCTGACTGATCAAATGTGAGCGGAGGCTAAGCAAAAAGTTTAAGATAGAAGGAATCATTATATATATATATATCATTTGCTATATGTACGCACTATCAAGATGAAAATGTCATTGGTTAAAAACACAAAGAAGCCAAAAAAACAAAAACAAAAAGAAAACACTTGAATCATACAGTAATTGCTTACTTCCTCTGAAGATGGAGACTATCAAGCTAATTTTATAGTTATTGGTCCCCACTCCAAACTCACATGCAGCAGTTGTATAATGATGCGCGTTAATTAACTATATACATTACTGCTGCAAAAATTGGACTTGAGCTTAATTAACAAACCCAATATTGACTATTGAGTAAATATTACGAATAAATAGCTGGCAATTTCAATCTCTTCGACTTAATATACTCAAAGGACCTTAAAGAGAGGCAGATATTGATTGCATTACGAGCAAATAAGGAATTATGGGCAGTAGAACAGCGTGTGATTCTACGTTTGAAGCGGGTATTGCTAGATTTAAGTATCTAAATAAAACAAACATTCTATTTATGTGTGACGATTGTATACACGCAGTGAGAAATTAGAAATTCGTACAATTATACACACATATTGCAAATGCTAGATACAGATGCTGTTTACACAGAATTTAAACGTTTACATATAATACGCGTATACAAGGAAATGTTCGAATATTGCAGATTGTATGTGAATATATGTAGGTGTACAAATATAATTACATACACCAATGCATACCCACATGACACACACACACACGCGCACGCTCACACGTATATATGTGTGTGTGCATATATA
>NC_068983.1:154361474-154362670 GCF_001194135.2 Octopus bimaculoides | reverse complement strand
TCTCTCTCTCTCTCTCTCTCTCTCTCTCTCTCTCTCTATATATATATATATATATATATATATATATATATATGTGTGTGTGTGTGTATGTATAAATCAATATTTAATAGATTCTGGATTCTGAAATAGGCAAGTTATATTAACATGCAGAATACACACATATTGTTACATACGCATATAGGCAGTCGCATGTAAGCTATAAATGTATACATACACACATAAAATTGAGACGTGATCGATTTGAAACCTACACAGCCAAATATCTAAATATTTGGTTATGAATTTACCACAAAATCAACAACAATAACAACTAAAACAAGCGATAAAGGCGATATTAACAACAACAAGGTTACCAACAGCAGCAGCAACAAGAACAACGACAACAACAGAAAAGACGACGAGATGAATATCGTGACAGTGCACGTCATATCCACGCTATACCAACACCACCAACTGCCACCTATGGGAATTGTGAAATCCGTAAAGGAGATCATTTATGAAGATAATCAGCGGCGAGGTCATAGATTCGAGAACCTTAATGTCAATGTTTTCAATAGCGCCTTAATAAACAAACTGGAAGTTTATCTTAGAGATTGAAGCTGTAGATTACTTAAAATGCGACGAATTAAAACTTGCTTCATTATATAAAGCAAGATGAAGATAGTTTCTCCTTCAAGACGTGGGTGGTCAGTAAGACGAGGTAGGCGGAGAGGAGAGAGTGAGAGAGATAGAGAGAGATTAGAAATGGATAGGTAGAGAGAGAGAGAGAGAGAGAGAGAGAGAGAAAGAAAGAGAGATAAAGCATTCAAACCTATATATTATTATGAAGTGAAGTCATTTTGAAGAAAGAACTGTTGGTTCTGATGAATTGCTATATTTCCGTCGTTTTATGATTGAGATGAGAAGACTCAGAGTAATTGATATGTTGGTAAACTTCTGTTCATACATACGCGTGTGTGTGTGTGTGTGTGTGTGTGCATTTATATGTTTTATTTATCTGTACAAGTTTATACATACATGAATATATATACACATATCTGTATGTATACGTACATATAATACTTAGACGTATATGCATACATCTGTTTATCAATTAAGTAATACACACGCACACGCACACACACACATATATGTATATATATACTGACTTCTGATCTATATTATCAATTTATAAATATATATTTATGAGCGTGCAT
>NC_068983.1:154360680-154361252 GCF_001194135.2 Octopus bimaculoides | reverse complement strand
TGATATATATATACATACATATATCTTTATACATATATGAATACATACATATATGTATAGATGTATATATGTATATATATACATATACACATATATGAATACACACACACACACACACACACACACACACACACACACATATATATATATATATATATATATATAGATATATATGCACACGTTACACATACAAGCATATACATAAATACATATACATACATTCGTACGTATGTCTTCCGTATCCATAATTTGGGGAATGGAAAATATCGGAAGTCAGATACTAATTTAGGTTTCAATAAAAGTGATTTGTAAATAAAGAAAGATGATTTCTATAATATATTAATGTACTGGGACTTCATTTAGAGTTAGAATTAATTTTGCCCGTATTTTCATTTATTTCTCATCTATATTGCACAGCTTCGGACATACATACATACATACATACATACATATACATGTATAAAATACTTGTACATATATATATACATATATATATGTTTATCTATTTAACTATCCATCTATCTCTGCATATATGTATATATATATATATATATATATATATATATATATAT
>NC_068983.1:154352900-154357675 GCF_001194135.2 Octopus bimaculoides | reverse complement strand
TATATATATATATATATATGGATATAGATGCAAATATATACATGTGTGTGTGTGTGTAACAATGTTAATATTATCTGTCTCACATACATACCGTTTTGTTTTTACGTTCATTTGTTGAGGAATAGCGAACATTGAAAATTCCCTACACAATGCCGTTTGTTAAGAAACACCGAATATCACAGACCAGGCACGATAACTTGCCTCAGATGTCCGAGAATGGTAAATACTAATGTTTCGCCATTATTGTGTCTCCTCAATACCATGTATTCGCATCACCTCGAAACCAAATGAATTACTGGTCTGGGGCTGATAATCAAATAGTGTGATGTCCATTTGCTGATATGCTGTGGTGTAGCACATGTAAAAGAAAAACTATCATCGAAATTCAGATTAAAATCATGCATTCTGAATTAATAACTTTGGTTAAAGAATAATTCTGTTGCATCTTCACATCCATGCATACGTAATCATTCACATGTCTTTGTGATATGACTGTATTGTGGCAATTTAACAGGATCGCATATATACTGTTACAAACTATGGTTGTCGATGACTACACTGCCACTCTCATAAAACTAACCTGGTGAATATGGTGGCGAGAAGTCCTGCAAGAGAAATACAAACCAATATAAGGGTAATGAACGGCAATGTAGAAACATTGTGGGGAGATATACAATTATTCATGATGGCGTAAAATGAAGCTATTATTCTGATGATGTGTAATACACAGAAACGTGTTCACGGATTTCTTTTTATGAAAAAGAAGATCAGAATGATCTGTCCCTAAGAATAAAGTTAGCTGCTATAAAATACTGAACCACGGTTTCTCGAAATATTCTTCATATTTCTTGAAGAGTCGATAACACTTCCATATCTTTTTTTTTTCTTCAACTAAGCAAGATATCACATTTAATTAAACATGCTTTGACATACAACATTCAGTACATCATTCGTTATCTATTTTATACAAACTGACAACATTGGTTTATTTTTGTTATTTCCCTGAGTTTATTCAATGTGTTAGTCTTCTATGGTTTGGTAAGGAGAGTGAGCTGTGATCATGCGCTGAGTACAAATGTCATAAATACACCCGGACTGTTGAGGAAAAGTCTGCTGTTACAATCTTAGATTCTGAGAGCATTTTAGAAGCTCAAATTTCTGAGTACAATGTTTTGGTCGAGTTGTTACTGTGGAGCATAGGTGCTGACACAAAATAGGAATGTTGAGAGAAGGAGGTGTAGGTGTGTCGAGTAGGCAGTTGGGATTCTACGCAGCTGCCCCATCTCTATTCTGTTGTATCACTAGCTATTCAAAAGTAGAAATAAACTGTGTGGAGAGGAGACGGTACTTCGGTGCAGCGCGGAGATTTTGCTAGAAAATTAGCCAGGCAGTCTTCTTTGGATATTCGTGTGTGCACTGCAGCAGCGTACCAGCTGAAAGAATAGTATTCCATTGTAGGTTTTCCGAATTGTTGGGGAGAATTATTCTCCCCAAAGAGGGTAGATTAAGTGGACTTGCTGCAATAGAGATCGGAATGAAATAAAAAGATTGTATGGTGGCAAAAGGCAAAGGGCAAAAAAAAAAAAAAAATTATGGATTATATGTTTTCCTCTCTTATAATTTTACTCTATAAGAGTCTTTTACACACGTTCGCACGCACACACTCACAGACAGACAGACAGACAGACAGGCAGACACACACACACACACGCACACACACACACACACACACACACACACACACAAACACACACACACACGCACACACACACACACACACACACACTAATATATACGTATGGATGAATTTCAGAAACAAGTTCAGGTACTGAAACAGAGCAATATTAAAATCAAAACATATAATTTAAAGTACGCTGCATTCACATTTTGATGTACTCTTTCTAGGTGTCTCTCATAGCAATAAAAAATTTATGATTTCTATTTCTGCATTGAAGCAGACATTTATATTTATGTGTGTCTGTGTTATGTTTTGTGTTTGCGCGTGAGTGTTGCGCGTGGATATATATGTACGCGGAATATAATTTTACCATTGTGGCTAATAACAATATTTATACGTTCAGGAATTACAATTTTCTTTTGGAAATTTGCTTGTATTTTTTTCTTTTATAAAACATTGAAATTAATACTGATTTTCAAACTGGAAATATTTATCGTTTAAAATAAAATAAATAAAACACATTCTGGTTTGTATGTTTACAATAAATATGTTATCAATATGAATAACATAAATTAATTACGGATGTAACATTACTTGATATCACCCACAGTGCAAAATGTATGTTACCAACTTTATCTGTAATATGATGTATGACAATATTAACCATACTAAACAAGATACTCCAAGATAATAAAGATACTAAACAAGATAATACCGCTCTTACTTCAGTAAGTGAGGTGACTAAATACCAACGCTGAGTATTGCATAACGTTTCCAATAACTACTATTATATTTATCAATACCTATGATGATTTTATTGACACTAATATTACTAATGATTAGTGGAGGCGCAGTGGCCCAGTGGTTAGGGCAGCGGACTCGCGGTCATAGGATCGCGGTTTCAATTCCCAGACCGGGCATTGTGAGTGTTAATTGAGCGAAAACACCTAAAGCTCTACGAGGCTCCGGCAGGGGATGGTGGCGAACCCTGCTGTACTCTTTCACCACAACTTTCTCTCACTCTTACTTCCTGTTTCTGTTGTACCTGTAATTCAAAGGGGCCAGCGTTGTCACAATGTGACACGCTGAATATCCCCGAGAACTACGCTAAGGGTACACGTGTCTGTGGAGTGCTCAGCCACTTGCACGTTAATTTCACGAGCAGGTTGTACCGTTGACCGGATTAACTGGAACCCTCAACGTCGTAAGCGACGGAGTGCCAACGACATACTAATGGACTGCATTCAGCCTGCTATGAAGAAACGTGCAATTTCAGAGTACCTGGTACCTTTCATTTAAGTGGCAGCTACGTGGGCCGTAATATCGTACATAATGTATTTTCACCACCCCATAGACCCACTCCATCAGGGCTTACATTGGTATTACGTTTTGATTTTAAGTGAGATTATTTTGCATATCTGAGCTCTTCTCCACCAGAGCCCAGAAACTATCTACCTCCCTCGTCACTCACATACACCATTTCCAAGCCGAGGGCATACCCTATCACCTGTTTTATTTCATAGTTTGTGGTGGAAACCCCCTCCACAGGAAATCGATGACCCTGTCAATTATGCTGCCGTGAATCATTTGCTATATTATGCAACGACTACGTCTCCTTAGTAAATCGCTTCTCCGACGTAATTTCCATACGCATAGAGGTACAAAACTATCTCTCACTAGCTTACATCATCCCGCTTCTTTCTCTATTTGTTTTTTTGTTTTACTCCTTGCCTCTAGCAACTGTAATACATTATCATAATTCTCACATATTTAAACTTTTCTTCCCTCTCTTAGTTGCACGCTGTGCATCGTCCTCTACTCTGCAGACCTCCATCCTTGTGTGCTCACCATATTCTTAGTACCATTTGATTTTCCTTAGAATCTACTAATCTATGTTACTGACATTTATTACCTACCATCAAGCATTCCCATCTATCGTCTATTGTCCATACCTTAACAAAGCTCCCTATGACAAAATCTCCTCAAAGTCACGTCCTTCCATTATAATGTATTTATCTGTATTTTCTCTAATTATCAACTGATACTTTCATAGTATTAATTCCTTTCAAGTTACTTTACCCCTCTCCCTCTTCCCATCATTTCCTCTAGTTATTTGTTGCCATTATACCGTTTAAATCTATACATTTTTTAAGTACTGCTACCAAATACGCCTTTAACCATATTTTTTCCATTGAGGGTGAGTTGGCTTTGCTTAATGGCTCCTTTACAACATGTGATATTGCATACGCCTACGACATTATGCGTCTTTATTATGTAGTTACGCTACAAGTCATGGTTCACCCGAAACAGCTGTGAAGATAACACTATCCTACGATTCCAATTCATTTAGTTTGTTTCGCATTCCTTACTTCGTACTCTTTACCTCGTTTTCCATATAATTATACTCATTAAGCGTATTTCTCTTAATCTATTGATATGTGTGTGTGTATGTGCGTGTATAAACATTCATACATGTTGCAGATACAAAGAACACAAAAAGGAAATACAGAGAGAATAAAGATTAACAGATGTAGGATTAGCATAACACTTTAATAGAAAGAGACACTGACTTCATGTTTCGGAGTTTAGTTTTTCATCAGAACATTGACAGAAGCATTAAAGGTGTGAAAAATTGCGCATCTGTAAAAAAGGTTTTATCTCTGGAGAATTGTCTATCAAAGATATCTTTACATTAAGTATGATACGTAGATAGCTATTTTAATCTGATACTGCTTCCACTGCATTAAATGAATTTATATTCAGCCGGGTAGCTTTTAACGACATTAGTGAAGGTTTATTCACATTCCTCCTATGTATCCAGGACCGACAATTCATGTCTAAGCACCTGGCAGGTTGCAAGCGCACGCCATTGCCAAAACCCAACGACATTGATATGCATCTAGTGCCCCCGCTAACTACTCCTGTGTAATTTTCGGCTTCCTCATATATATACTATGTTTATAAACACATCACGTTTATAAAAGGCGTACTTCTCGACGAATACCGCAGTAAAGTTGCCTTTCAACAATATAATTACATTAAGTAGGATATCTAAAGGGTTATATATATATATATATATATATATATATATATATAT
>NC_068983.1:154350768-154352838 GCF_001194135.2 Octopus bimaculoides | reverse complement strand
ATATATATAGATTAGATATGTATATGTGTGTGTGTGTGTGTGTGCGTGTGTGTACGTATATGTGTACACACACACAACACATGCACACGCACGCACACATTATGCGTATATATATATATATATATAATTTACATTCTATGACAATAGCACAATTGAATGTACCAAGGTTGAACATTCTGAACTTATTGACGCCAAACTAATGACAAGGTGTGAAAGTAGTCTAAGTGACTATTCTGACTCTTGTTTGGGGCGTTTTTTCAAACATATCTTCATTCTAATGTCCGTGTTGATTGACGGTATGATGAATAAAATATGAAAGAGATTCATTTGATTGGCTTTTGTTGAAGACTCGTTAATATTTGCCACGCTAGTGAAACTCTTGATGGCCATATTAGATGGAGTAACTGAATATGACAACGGCGAGAAAGAATTTGTTATTGATTTTCGTAAGTCTTTCCCCTAAATGTTTTGTATTCACTAGTGCATTTAAATATATTTCATCCCTTGCTACCGAAAGTGGCAAATAAAGGCACCATTAACAAGTAGGTACAACAGTTGCCAATGACTACTGAGCGGAGATTATATGATATTCTGGCTGATGCTGTGCAGGTGTACGCCATGGATATAGAATTTTCTGGAACACAATTTATGGTTATCTTTTATGGTCATCTTTTTGTTAAACATATATTAAAAGATAAGGTGTTTGACATTTGACTTGCCGGCAGATATTCTCACACATGTCTAGCAGTGGGCAAAAGTTAAACGTGATTCATTGTATTTTCAGAGTTAGTAGTGAATATGTGCGATATGTGCTTTTTGACTATACGGATCAAAACTGCAGTCTATTCTGGATGCTTTTCAGCTCAGAATCCCCTTAAATTCCCTGGTATAGAAGTGCCAGAGGAGGAGGGACATCCTAAATTCCACAGATACGGTATTGGTATCGGATAGACTCAAGAACTGCTTCACTATTCGAATATGGCGATTATTTGACTGGATGATTGGCGGTGAATTATTATAATCGTTAGAGCTGCGGATAAATGCCTTGTAGTACCATCAATTATTGGCACGCACAGTCCTCTACCATTCGGGAATTGAGATTAGTGGATGTTCCACTTTAGCAATTTATAGAGAATTAGTGGCGGGGAAGTGTGAGGACACTATCGAGGAAGCTCTAGACGTCGGTTCCGGAGGACTTTCCAGTTAGGAACTATCATGGATAATTTCTAGATGTCCTTGGCCTGACAATGCTACTGGGTGAAGGTGGTGGTGGTAGTAGTGGAGGGCGCTACTGGTTCGAGAGAAACTCTATAGGCACGGATGTGCTATCAGACTGGCTTGCCTGAGGTGCCCATAGAGTGACGAAATCGTTCTGCACGCCTTCGTTCAGTGTCTGAGTATTGCTGACTTGTCGGGCTGTCAAATAGCTACTGTCACCTGTGGGACGTGTCCGTCTATCAGCCGAATCCATAGTGATGATTGCCATGCCACTTTTCCTTTCCCTGGTGGATAGGGGACAAGACTGAAAGGCATGAGAACAGATACATTCCTATTTGGTAGATGTCTAATGGACTTCAAATTGTACTTGAAAAGGAAATTCAGGGTGGAGAGAGAAGAGCTGTCCTCGAGTGAGTTTACTGAAATGTGAATGAAAATTGCGAAAAATTGCAAGAGTGGATGGTACCTCTCTAAGTGTAGACCTGAGAGTCAGAGAAAGGGAATTGAAGAGAGCACTTGCCCTTGGTCTTCAAGGAGAACTTGGATAGTGGGGTTCCTCGATTATCCCTAGCGGTCATTCTGAATCAGGGATACTACATCACTATATTCCCCCTTTTTTTTTCTTTTAAATCTTTGTATAATATGTATATTTTCCTTCCTTTTCGTTATATAGCATGTATACTTTTTTTTGCTTATTTATCTTTATCATTTCATTATATGTAAACTCCTACACTCTATGTCTGTTTTATATTGTTCCATTTGGTGGCAAATAGATGAAATCATCATCATCATCATTATTATTATTATTATTATTATTATTATTATTATTATTATTATTATTATTATTATTAT
>NC_068983.1:154347882-154350075 GCF_001194135.2 Octopus bimaculoides | reverse complement strand
TAAAGTGTGAATCTATTACAAAAAGAAGATGAGAGTCGGTTCTACAGTTTTCTTTATTTCTACATAGTTCTATATATATGTATTTTTTTTTTGAGGAGTGAAGGCAGGAAGGACATTTAAAATCACGTTTTCTCCACTTGTTTTCGTTACACTATTTGACAGAGCCATTTTTATTAATGGAGCGAGTGGGAAAGAAGCTCACCAAGTTAGTGGCAGCACTAACACGAAAAAAAAAAAAAAGAAGAATACGCGTCACCCTCACCTAAAATTATAGAAAATTTATTTGCACAGTGTAAAAACAAAAATAACAACAACAAAAGGACAAACAAATATACGTGGGAAAAATATATACTTTTACTTGGTATATTATTTTGTGTTAGCAGCCAGGGGTGGCAGTCATAAAGGCGGTAGTCACCATTACATTTATAACAATTTTCAAAGAATTTTAAAACTTTGTAATAAAGAATATATGAGCGGAAGCATGACCGTATATTTAAGGAACTCGCTATGCAGCCACGTACTTTAGGTTTCGGTATCACAGCACAAAACCTTGGACAAGTGTCTTCTACTATAACACCGGCCTGACCAATGCTTTTTGAGAGAATTTCATAGACGTTATAAGCCAGTCGTACACACACACACGCACACACACACACACACACACACACACACACACACACACACACACACACACACACACACACACACACACACACACACACACACACACACTCACACACACAAACTCATAGACACATGCACACCCAATGAGAACTAACAGTGACCTTCATGAGGCAGTGTGCCGAGTGACACCACTGTGTTTACTTCGCAAATTGTAAATTTTTTGTGATCCCGTATATGCCGTAATTCTGCGATTTTGTCATGAACAGGAAGTTGGAAGAAAGGGCCAACGTGAAATTTTGTGTTAAACTTCGGAAGTCGGCTATAAAGACATTGAGCATGCTTCGGCAAACTTAAGACGACGAGGCGATTGGTCGTACACAACGTTTTGAGTAGCAAGGGCACTTCGAAAGCGGAAGAACCTCCCTGAAAGACGATGAGCTATCTGGAAGGCTTGCCACGAGCATTACCCACGAATATGCGGGGAAAATATATTAGCTTTGGCATGAGGATTGACGGAGATCAGTCAACGACAGTATTGATGTTGATCTATCGTATGGGCCCTTGAAGGCAATCCTAAAGTCTGAAATGAACATGCGGCATGACTCTTCAAAGTTTATTCCCCACCTGCTAACCACTGAGCGGAATTAACATCACGTTGTAGTCTGTCAAGAGCTCCGTCAACGTGCGGCTAATGACCCATCCTTCATATCGAAGATCATCACCGGTGAAAAGAGGATTGGATCTATGGCTATGACCCTGGAGCGAAAAAGACACGATGTTCTCATCGCGAATTCGTCACCCAAGGCCAAACCGTCAATCGAGAGTTCTGCTACGGCAATTTTGAGCGTTTGAGTGAGGATATTCAGCAAAGCGATCATAGTTGTGGAGCGCAAGGAATTGAATACTTCACGACGGCACTGCATCCTGTCATCGAGCCCTCCTCACTCGTGAGTTTCCCGCGAGCAATACATCCAGTCAACGTACGACCCATTTCCTTGTCACCGTAAGCTTGTCGAAGCATGACGAATGTCTCTGTAGCAGACTTCCCAAGTTTAACGCAAAATTTCATGTTGGCTCTTTATTTCTGCTTCCAGTCCATGTCAAAATCGCAAACTGCAGCATTCACGTGATCACAAAAGCAAATTTTACAACTTGCGAAGTAAACTCACCGATATCTCACGGCACATAGTCTCATGAAGGCCACTTGCTCTCATTGTGCACGCAACTGTGAACTGCCATCTCGTAAGTTTTGCTTCATCTTCATTTTCTCCTGACTCTCTCCTATCATATTTTCAAATCATTGCAAGATTCTTTAGAGTGAAAATAGTTTATCAATTTTGAAGAGTTTGAAAATGATATTGAGCATTTCTTTGATTCGAAACCTAGATGAATTTATGCCTCAGAGATTAACACGTTGCCAAATAGGTCAGGTTATGTTCTGAATAACAGGAGGTAATATTATCTGGATTAAATATATCAATTAAGACAAAGAAGCATTTGTCTCATTCCCATCTTGCAATACGACAGGAAGCTCTTTCGAACCTCATATATACTGTATTTATATATATA
>NC_068983.1:154344393-154347556 GCF_001194135.2 Octopus bimaculoides | reverse complement strand
AATGTTTAGGTTCTTTTAGCAAATAAACTAAGTATATTATTACTATGATTGTTTTTCTTTCCCTTTTGTATTTTGCGATAGCATTAAAACTTTCCTGTCAGGGAAAAACGACTTTAATTTTAGGAGAAACATTTTTTTTACGACACGCTCCCTCTCTCTCTCACTCTCTCTCTCTCTCACTCTCTCTCTCTCACTCTATCTCTCTCTCTGACACACACAGCCGCATGCACACACACAAACGCACACACAAAAACAGATTACATGCACAAACACACACCAACATAACTCTCACAAAAAAAAAAAATAATAATAATCAAAAACAAAACAGCTACAGCTTTTATAAACACGTTCCCTCAAAACGTTCCAGATGTAAGAAACACGTTTTTTGCAGACAGAATAAAGTAAATTATTATTTTTTTTAAATGGCACAGTTAATTCCTCAACATAATAAATACCTTTTTCAAGTGTAAAAAATATGATTTTTATGAGAGACAATATATTGACTTTCAACTAGACATTCGTAATTATATCGCAAATGACGACAGCAGTAACAACAGAATAAAAAAAACAAAAACAAAAATAAAACAATAATGCACAAAATATGCACACGCAAACACAGTTACTTTCTTCACCTTGAGGCAATAGCAACATCGATAATTTGATAAAATATGCTATCTAAGAGCTCGGATGTGATGTTCTACTGTACCAACGTATTCTCCTGATATAGCCATCACATATCACCTTTCCCGGTTACTTTCCAACAGTCTACAACGCGTTTCATTCAACAATGAGTGAATCTGAAAATGTGGCTCGAAGAATTTTCAAGTATAGATCCGGTGATTTATTCTGTGAAGGCATTGACACGGTAGTGGAACATTGGCAAGAAGTCGTGAACCATAACGAATAATATACTGTTGACTAAGTTTGTTAAAATCTTTAATGAAAATTAAGGTTTAAAGTAAATGGGGTAAAAACGAACGAAATTGACTGACAACTCAATAAATAGTAAAAATTGAAGTCGAAGCGAAAGCATATACTGAGCTGGTGCATTGCATAAAGATTACAATTTCTATTGAAATCAGCTTACCCTTTTATTCCCCAATGGTAGATAACATTGTGTTTTATTAAAACACAAGGGAAGAACGGGACAATTTAATCGGCTTATACTTCCCCTACAGCGTATTTAGCTGTGTGCCTATGTTGGAAACAATAATTGTTACTTTTGTATTTAGCATGAACTAACGTATTTTTCTTCCCACTTGTTTATTCCTGGAGAAATGTTTTCCCGAGAATTTAAAAAAGTTAGATAATGTCTTATGCGTAGAAGCCTTTGTGCAAAAATTTCCAGTTTTATTATTCAAAACAAAATAAGGTATTCTACAGAATATTTTATTTTCTTTTATTCGACCTGAAGTTGTACGGGTAATAACACCTTCTGTTGTAGAAGAAATTGGATTAATATTATTACATGGTTTTTATCCATTAGCCCTATGCTAGAAGACAAATATTTATATTTAATTTTTCTTCGTAAAAAACAAATTTTATTCTAAATTTATTCGAAGATTTTTGTCGGTTGTAAGTTTGACAGCATTCGTAATAAGAACTAGTCAACAAAGCTATGCTTATCGAAGAAAAAGGAAAGACAAACGAAAACATTTCAACGAATGCACAGAAGAAAAACACTAAGATACAGGCTTTACAACAGTACGCATGATTTGAGAAAAAGATCTTGTATCAAGACAAAAATAATATGATTCTGTGAATGCTTTAAGCTAAAACAACAGTGATAACATTGACACCTACACAGAAACACAATCGTTGCCAAGTGAAAAATGCACCTATGAAAGAAATTACTCTGGAGTCAGCGTCACTCGATTTCCATTTCAAATCTCAGAAAAAGAACAAAACACTATCGGGTTATTCCAGATCTGCACACGTGACTAATTTGTTTTCATGACAACTGTATCAGTTAAATGAAAATCATATTCAGAAGCGGGAAAAGGGAAAGCTTATTGGCTTTCATCTCACGAAGGGTCAGTTCAGTTCTCACATTTCAGTTAAGGGAAGCTATCAATGATGTCTGGACAGGTGTTCTGTATATAGAGTGAAATAGCGAAAACTATTGAAGTGTCTCCTTCATCTTCCACGCTGAGACCGAGGCAAAGGCACAGTGAAAAATTATGAGCAAAACACCCTCTCACGAGATTTTGCACAAGTCCATGAGGCTGATCTCCAGTGACATAGAAAGTGCTATATAAGAAGCAACAAGTAGATGAAGATTCCGATGCAATGAAAATCAGCAATTATAAATAAAATAACGTAGATGTAGTGCAACGGATATTGCTCAGAGGTAGTAATTACTAAAAACCAAGTACTGCCAGAATATAAGACATACAAGTGTGAGACCTCCAGCTAAAATAATATTAAGATATAACGAGTTAATCAAGAATATCCGGAGGAGTGGATCAATTTTTTCTCGTCACATATAGAAAATATTGTCAGGAATCTTCCGGTGTCTTGTGCTCCAGTATGGGGAGGTTCTGTTTACTTCTTGTTTTATTGTCTTCTTCTATATCAACTATTCAGTAAGTGATCGCATATTTTTTAGCTTTTATCAAGTTGCAAAACCCTTTGCTAGAGAGGATGAACCGAGTTCTTGGTGCATTGAATCGACCTTCACCATTTCATTTCTGATCTATTGTGCCTTTTGACTGTGATGATTATTTTTCTTCCATACATTCTAACCTATTCATAAATGTCTTCTGATTTTGATCCGTGTTTTATAATAATCTACAGAATGTTTTAGCATTTAGCATTAAAGTGCTCTAAACCATGCGGGTTTACTTCTACTGTGTATAAATATACATATTTTTTATTCTCTTACTTGTTTCAGTCATTTGACTGCGGCCATGCTGGAGCACTATTTTGAAAGGTTTTAGGCATAGTACTTATTCTATCGGTCTCTTTTGCTGAGCCGCTACGTTACGAGAATATAAACACATCTACCTCCGGATGGCAAGTGGTAGTTGGAAAGAAACACAAACACAATGGTACACACATTGATACACACATACACATACGCATACACACACACACACTCTCACACACACACACACACACACACACACACACACACATATATATATATATATATATATATATA
>NC_068983.1:154342575-154344199 GCF_001194135.2 Octopus bimaculoides | reverse complement strand
TATACATGTATATATATATATACACATATACATGTATATATATATACAACAGGCTTCTTTCAGTCTCCGTCTATCAAATCCACTCACAAGGCTTTGGTCGACCCGAGGCAATAGTAAAAGATACTTGCCCAAAGTGTCGCGCAGTGGGACTAAACCCGTATTCATGCAGTTGCGAAGCAAATATTTTACCACATAACAACGCCTGCGCCTATATATAAATGAAATCGGGATTCTATTCCTGGCAGTTCTCTTGTAGATGTCTTGGAATAAACACCACGTCGATGATTACACGTTTTTACCGAAAGCCACTCTCACTCTCAAACAGGAGACTTTGATCAAGGTGTGATATGAGGGGCAGCGCCGTAAACTAGGAGAATCACCACCCTGTGTTAGGTAATTTGACATTGTACTAAAGTGGTTGCAATAACATATCTCGGTGGTGGTGGTTGTAATGATGCTACTCAATCTTCGTTGTAATGACAGAATTAGTTGATGGTTGTAATGAAATAGGTTAGTACATCTTCAAATGAGACCGCTTTTACGTGTGTGATGTGTATTGTATTGGAACTTTTCAGTGTGTTATGAAGTCATTCTCCTCAATGCTAGTTGTAATGGCACATGTCAGTGTTGGATCGAATGATAGAGATCATCAGTGATTGTAAGGAAAACTTAGAAGAGGTTGTAATGATACAGCTTCAGTTTTGGTTTTAATGATACAACCTAATAATGGCTGTAATACACTCAGCAATTACTATTAAGATATAGCCATACGTGTGTGTAATGACACACCTAAGCATAATTTGTAACGACACAAATTTGTGTCGATTGTAATGTAATAAGATCAGCGGTGCGTTTAACGTAATGATAAACTTCAGTTATGAACGTAATAAACCTGACTAATGATTGTGATCAGACCGTACAAGTATTTGTAATAACACAACACGTGATGGAGCTTGTAAGGAAACAGATCACTTGTTATTTTAATGATACGGCACTTATATACACTGATAGCCATATTGAAACCGCTAATTGGTGATTGTAGCTACTCAGCATACTAGTGGTTGTAATAAAACACCTCAGCATTTTGTATTGTTACAGCTCAGTGATTGTAATGACAGCTCAGCAGTTGTCACTTGCCAAACTGACGCAGCTTAGTATTGAAGGTAATGAAAACGCAGACAGGTCGTTTTCGTGAGAATACATCTGTACTGGTTGTATAATGACATAATACAGTATTGATTGCAATGAAACAGTTTTGTGAAAGCAGTGTAGTTAAGAATGAGAGGGATGTAAAAAAAACAAACAAAAAAATGGTTTTCCTGAATTAATGAAACGAATAATCTTACATTTTCGAATTTTTGTAGCGTGATGAAATGAAACGACAGCCAGGAAATTGCATCTCTTCGAAAGTTCTCTTCACTGTTTTTACGTCATTATATTTTTCAATATTTATTTGACTATTTTGATTTCGTTTGAGTCTTGTTGTGAGACAGACATACATCTACGTTCAAAATTTCTTTTCCAAAACTTTCAAATAAATAGATAATAGTATTTTTATTTTCCCTACGTAATGAGTTAATGTCTATCTATCTATCTATCTATCTATCTATCTATCTATCTATCT
>NC_068983.1:154335627-154342565 GCF_001194135.2 Octopus bimaculoides | reverse complement strand
ATCTATCTATCTATCTATCTATCTATCTATCTATTTATCTATATATGTGTGTGTGTACAAAGATAGAGAGAGAGAGAAGGACTGTGAGAAAGAGGGTGTAGGATGTGATATATATATATATATATATATATATATTCAAAAATTAGGGAATGGAGTGGATAAAATCTAGGTTACATATGTTTCATACCTAGCGGAATCTCGGAAGTAGTAAATTATTCAAACGAGCAGTAGACAGCAAGCTATTCTTCAGGCCAAGGATACCTTGATTGTGTGAAGTTTACATTGTTGTTGGGAGATCCCGTGTTAACTCGTTGCAGATTCAATAGAAATGCCTAAAAACGCATAGTCACCCATGGTAAACCGAACAATGGCTATAACAAGTCTGATCTCTGCATCATTGAAGTTTTCTCCATTATGCACTTATTTTCTCCATTATGCACTTATCCACTTATTGTTTAAACGAACGAAATACTATTATTTTTTACTTGTCGGCACAAAATATGCAATTAATTCACTAGGTACAAATAAAAACAATCCCTTACCGAACTCCCACGTCATCCCCTGGCCCCATCTGATATCATTCTACATATCTTTACAACATACAACCTTTTAACCACCTTTATATTTTTTAAACGTATTATTTTCTATTTTTTAATATTCCCTACAATATCCTTTATACTACACATCTTTTTCTTATACTTTATTTTACACATCTACTAGATTCTACAAACGGACAACATATACGCGTGTACGCGCACTAGTACGCACTTATTCTCAGATTTTAGCTATTACCACTATCTCCCACTTCAGTCGCCGTCCCTAGAATTTAAAATTGAATTACTACAAACAACCCGACGGGCCAAACTATTTTGACAAAAATACATTATCCTCCACACCCTTCCTTCACTCCTCACGCTAGCCATTTCAAACAACACTCCATCTTCATCCTTTTCACTGTTTAACTGGCTTTATAGAATGCTATAATATGTTTACTTACTTATCTCTCAACAGAACCGCAAATAACCCCAGCATAAGTTCATCTCTCCAGCCAATTTCAAAACTAAACCTTCTCTCCCCACTCGCCCCTTTTTATTCCCAGAGGAATTCCAACCATGTTTCTTGGTTCGCTACCTCAACATCTCCTTTATAGGATCCAGTGGATAAAGACATCATCAGCAGGAACCCTGTTCGGTTTCGGCCCCTACTTCTCTACCGTTTTGGAGGTGTCTTCAGCTCTGGTGTTGAATGTGTTTCTTCTTTCTCGTTTTCTTCTTTTGTTCTTTAGTTTCTTCGATGCAGCACCGACGAATATCTGCGTGCGAATGACCATCCTGCCAAAATTCCCTTTAAATACTCGCCGGTAGGTTCCATCAGCCAGTAGCCAGCACCAGCTGTTACGTGACACTGTCTAAACTTCAACTGACCAATGGAGGGGAATGGCGCGTAATCTTAGCCCGCGCTCTCTCTAAACCTGCCTTCCAACAGTGCCGTGTTAATTTCAGTTCTAGCAGCCAGAGCCAACCAACTGTTTGGTGGTACAAACCTCTTCTTTTATTACTTCAGGACTAAGGTTTCCTCTCGAACTTACTACTCCCGAGGTTCCGCTAGCTAGGAAACATATTTAGTCCAGATTTTATCTACTCTATTTCCGAATGTTTGAATGTTTATTTGCATATACAACTCCTGATGCTAACCGTGAACTATAAAATCAACTTTTTTCAGCTTAACGTACTTCGATATGAGAAAGCTTCACAACCCTCTGCGCTAATAAACCACTATTGTTTCTGAAAGATGTTTTTTCATATCTTCTGCTGATTGCTTGAAGCTTCCTTGGACCTTACCTTTACACACACACACACACACGCACACGCCGGCGCGCGCACACACATGTCATAATAATAAGAATAATGATAATAATAATAATAATAATAATAATAATAATAATAATAAAAAACAAATTTTAAATGTCTAAAAACAGAAACAATTCCTATCATAATAGGTGCCTTAGGTATAATAAAAAAAATATTCAGACAAATACATAACAAAAACACCAGGACTTACAAATATATATAACATACAGAAAATTGCACTACTGGGTACTGCACACATTCTACGCAAAACACTTTCAATACAGTAAACATAAGAGCACCACAGCAAACCACAGCACATACCCAAGGCGCACAGAGCTGCGCTCGGTAGTGAAGTGAAAGCACGTTATAAAAATAAAACTACTGAACAATAATAATAATAACAATAATAATAATAATAATAATAATAATAATAATGAAAGTATTGTGTATAGTGCTCAGGTGTACTACAACTTATCAAAGGTACATGTACAGTATACGGAATCATGTACAAAAGTCAGGAAAGTGAACAGTGTATTAGTCATGATATACATATGCGCATGCGTATGGAGTGGGGGGTTTCAGGTGTAGTGTTGGCGAACTTCAGGAAGCATAATGTTTTTAAAGGATGCAATGTCTCGGCAACTAACAACTGATGCAGGTAGTATGTTCCATGCTTCAGCAATTCTGAGTGTGAAAATATGTTTCCGAAAGTCATGGGAGCTGTGCTGTTTCCTGACTTTGTTGGCATGCCCAAATTGTTTAGACACATGGCGCTCACAAAGGTGCTCAAGGTGGTTGTTTGCACGATGGTTAGTAATTTTGTGGATTTTTACCAAGTCTGGCTACTGGCCAGACATCGGAGTTTCAATGTATCTATGCTCACGGAAGCCAGGCGTTCAGAGTGTGATAGATGCTTGATTGGGGGTATTCGATTGGTTGCACGTATCTGAACAATTTCCAGGAGGTCAATATCCTGAGCAAGGTAGGGGTTCCAGACTGGTGATACAAATTCCAAGTGTGGCCGTATCACAGCCATATAGAGCCTTAGATAGATAGCTGGAGGGCGGCTGGCAAAGATCTTGCTGAGTGATGCCAAGACACCCTCAGCCTTCTTGACAATTTTAGAGATGTGTTATGTCCAGCGCAAATCGTAGCTGACTGTAGTGCCTATGTCACGTTCACAAGAAGACTTATTGATATTAGGGTTGTGGAGAGAGCATGTGGACACTGGGTTTTTCCTCCTAAAATGCATGGTGGTACACTTGTCCACAGCCAGCTTGAGTTGCCATTTCGTGATCAATTGTTACATTGTGTCCAGGTCCGATTGCAGGAAAGATCTATTGTGTTCAGGATCTGTCCTTTTTATCTCAAGGTACAGCTGGATGTCATCTGCATATTTCAGCACTGTGGCATTCTTTGAGTTGGTATCTATGTCATTAATGTATGAAACAAACAAAAAGAAACCAAGAGCAGATCCCTGCGGTACACCAGATGACATCTCGTACGGTGAAGAATGCTTTTCTAGAACCGTGACTACCTCTTTTCGGCTGAGAATGAAGGACTCCAATCAGTTAAATAAATTATCTTTCACACCTATTGCAGAGAGTTTTGCCATAAGTCTTTTGTGTGGCACAGAAAAAAAACCTTTATCAAAGTCAAGGTAAACAACATCCACCCATGAGCCACCATCAGTGACCCGGGAGATGTCTTCAAGAAACTCGTTAAGTCGATCAAAGTAGCTGGAGTTAAGGATAAATCGAAATTGTGAGGGCCGGATAAGGCTGTGAGAATTCCAGAATTCCCAGAATCTTTCTCTAACGTAGAATTCCATCGGTTTGGCAATGCAGCTTGTAAGACTGGGTGGAAGATAGTTGACGGGTGACGTGCGATCTCCCTTTTTGAACAGAGAAATGACACTGGCAATTTTCTACTGCTCCGCAGTGGCACCATTGTTACGACAGAACTGAAAGAAGAGTGAAAGCTGATGCAGAAGAAAGTACCTGCAAAGTTTGAGAAGCAGCCGCATAACACCATCACAACTAGGAGCGGCATAGTTGCGCTTATTCTTAGGGTCACGTTGCAGCATTGCAGGTTTAAATTCCATAGTTGTTATAGAATTTGATGTCAGCGGTGGTGGAGGTGGTACGTTTTGGTTTTCGACTGTAAAGATTCAATCATAGCATTCAGCAATGTGTTCTGCGCATTCTTTGGCATCGTCAGTAATCTGGCTTGTGTGGGGATTGCGAAGAGGACCAACTGGAGAGTGAGGTCTCTGCTTTGCACGTACATATTTCCAGAACATCTTACTGGCAGTGTTGGTTACTATGTGCTGCTCAATTTCAAGCACTGCCCTTTTATCGCCTGATTTATGCAGTTTGTATTCCCGTTCAGCATTACGACGTTCTTTCCCGGCAAGTCCGACTGCCGCAGTTTCCCAAATTTCACTTTTTAGATGTCTTTTGTGCTTAGGTGGTACTGATACTGCACATGCTGTCCGTATTGAGTTCAGAATGTTCTGAAGTATAGTGTTCACATCTCCAGAGTCATAAAATTCCAGCCAGCTTGGGCGTTGTAGCTCGGTGCAATAAGAATTCCAGTACCTTGATTTCAGTTTATGATTATGTGTAGGGGATAGCAGGTTGTTCTGATTTAGTTTTTTTCATTGCCAGCTATTGTGGGTACAGTGTGTTCAGACCAGCTGGTATCTCTTCTCTATGTTTCGCCAGCCTTAATAAACTTCCATACCTGCCTATCGTCACGTAGGCTGAAGCTTTCATATTGTTCTGAGTTGCGATTTAAGAAAGCTACAGCATGTAGCTTTGGACTTACATCAAGTGGTAGAACAGGGAATGCTCTAAAGGTAATACTCTTTTCACGCCTAACTTTATCAGAGGCTAAACTGTATGAACGTGCTACAGAAGAATTTGAAAAAAAAACAGCCTGATTAGTCTGGGTTTTGGACCTGGTCGACCAAGGCGAAGAGCACCCTTCGAAGGAACACAACCTAAGTTTTTGGATGAGTCGGCAGTAAATGCTAGAAAGTCATCTATGTCGTCTGATACACCAATTTCAATTACTTCATTGTTGACAGATTCAATAGCTTTCTCGATGTGTCTAGATTCAGCAAGAGCTACGGGGAGATTTTTCAGCAAGGCATTCCGATAAGACACCGCATTGTGGGGTTCTACACGAACGCTTGATTTCATTTCTGCTATTTCCCGGCTTAGAGCAGAAATCATTTGTTGTATTTCCGCAAACTCTATATTGATGGTCGATTTCTGTTGTTGTTGTTGTTGTTGTTGCTGCTGTTGATGTTCTTCAACAGAAATGATAGGTGAAGACACTGTCGTCGGTTCTGGTTGTTGAGAAATATCGGGAGAGGAAGACATGGGTTGCTGTTGTTGATGATGTTCTTCCACAGGAGTGGTAGTGGAAGTCACGGTGGTCGGTTTTTGCCGTTGTTCAGCAGCAATGTTAAAGGAAGACACGGTCGTCAATTTTTGCTGTTGAACAGACATATAGGCTAGGAACTGAAATTTGGTAGCTGCACTATTTCCCAGAGTTCATCTATTATAGAAATATGGTGCCTCTTTTTTTAACCTGGGATCTTTCGAAAGTTTCTGGCACATTGAAGGTAATTAGAAACACATTTACCACACTCATCCCATCAATTTCAGAAGGAGTTTTCGGGTTTTGTGCATAGACAAAAGATGTGATTTTCTGGGCACTGTTCTATTTTGGAACATCGACCAGTTTTATCACACACTTCATCCATAGAAGTCACCGTAGCAATTTTGTTCTGTCTGTCCATCCTTAGAGTAGAACAAAATGTAAACAAATAGTTATGCTGCGTAAATTTACCTCATTTATTAACGAGATAAATAAAGCGTTTTTTTTTACTTCTGTTTTGTTTCCGTTTTCCTAAGTACTGTGTGTATGTATACAGAAAGCTCAGCACGCGTATATATGATTAAAAAGTTATGTGGGTTAAAAATAGAGTCAATGTCCAGAGTGTTTTTATAATGTACGTTACGATGTCTCTCACACGAAGTAGTGTACTTTCTTTTCACTTTGTGTGAAGTATGTATCAACACACAAATTTTTATGTATATTGTTGTTTATATAATTTGGAGTGTACTTACTGTGCTAACTACGGGATGTAGTGATTTAGTTTCTTAAGTATTTTTTTCTTCTATTCATGTTTACACGTGGTTTGTTGACGAAAATCAGATTTTCATTCAAACAAGTTATAAAAACATTAAAACACTATTTCCTCCTTTCATGTCTACACGTGGTTTCTTGGTGAAAATCAGATTTTCATTCGATAGGTTATAACAAATGATTAATCCAAACAGGTTATTTAAAATATAAATCTCAGAAAATGTTCAAAACTAAGCAAAAAACTAAAACTGTTCTTCCGCAGAATCATAATTGCACAATGCTTAAAAACATACATATATAAAGAAACTACAGGTTTTGGCGTATTAAAAAAATTCCGACTCAATTCGTTTGGAAAGCCATGTTTATGTACGCCCGCGAACACATAGCCACACACTTACACGCAGACATAAGTGTGTACATGTATGCGTGTATGTATATATAATGAGGTTTTAATTGATTTCCATCACAGCCTACCCTGCAACCTAATTACCATTCAATGGAATTCTAACTGCCCCAGAAATTTGAAACTCAACAGAGATGACATGAAGTCAAGATGAACTCAAATGTTTCAGAGAAACATGAAGGCGAAACAGGCAGAAATTTGAAGTTAACGTCAACACTATTCTTGTAAAATAATAAATAAATATTTGCTCTTCAAGGAGCATTGAGTAATTCTACAGTTTAATGTATCAAATAATACGGATATATATAAATATATATATATTCTTTTATTTGTTTCAGTCATTTGACTGCGGCCATGCTAGAGCACCGCCTTTAGTCGAACAAATCGACCCCAGGACTTGTTCTTTGTAAGCCTAGTACTTATTCTATCGGTCTTTTGTGCCGAACCGCTAAGTTACGGGGGACGTCGACACAACAAAATCGGTTGTCAAGCGATGGCCGGGCGGGCAACCAAACACAAACACA
>NC_068983.1:154333936-154335617 GCF_001194135.2 Octopus bimaculoides | reverse complement strand
TATATATATATATATATATATATATATATATATACGACACGCTTCTTTCAGTTTCCGTCTACTAATTTGACTCAAGGCTTTGGTCAGTCTCTGAGGATATAGCAGAAGAGTGCCCAAAGTGCCACTCAGTGGGGCTGAATCCGTAAAAGAGACCGATAGAATAAGTACTAGGCTTACAAAGAATAAGTTCTGGGGTCGATTTGCTCGACTAAAGGCGGTGCTCCAGCATAGCCACAATCAAATGACTGAAACAAGTAAAAGAGTAAAAGAGATATATGCACACCATCAGCCAGGTGTCCTCCCTGTGCTCAGGAGTCGGCTTACCAAGATAGCGTTTATCAGCTTGTAAGGCGCCTGTGTATAAGATTTGTAGTGCTGACCTGAAGTCTAAATGAAATGAATAATTTTATAATTTTTGAAATATTACCAGGAAGTCGATGTCATAATAAATGACAGTCAGATTTTTTAATTGAGCGAAAAGTTCAGGCCTGCATCATAAAGCAACCATAAAAAGAAGTTTTTTCCTGCAGTATATGTTACATAAATATATATAATTTCTTTACTCCTTTTTAAATTACAGATTAGATTTTCGAGTTATTTCTTTTTCTTTTTACTCTTAGCCACTTCTTCTTCAGATGAATTCTCATGAAAATAAGCTTTCGTCTCATTATTTGGTCTTTAATTCAGTAGAATTAATTAACTCAATTAATCCATGTAGATGTTTTAAAATTCTTCATGCGAATTCGGAGCGATTTTAACTCGTTGGAAGACAATTATTAGTTAATACAGTTCTATATTTAAGAGATGAGGAATTATGTACATTATTTACATTTGACGGATATTTGTCCTCATCTTGGTTGTTGCTAACACAACGTCTCGGCTGATATACCCTCCAGCCTTCATCAGGTGTCTTGGGGAAATTTCGAATCTGGATATTTTTCCTGAGGCATTTTTTCGATGTTGTTGTTGTTGTTGTTGTTATTGTTGTTGTTATTGGTGTTGTTATTATTATTATTATTATTATTATTATTATTATTATTATTATTATTATTATTATTATTATTATTATTAAAATTATTATTGTTGAGTAGTTTTATTTTTATAACGGGCTTTCACTTCACTACCGAGCGCAGCTCTGTGCGCCTTGGGTATGTTCTATGGTTTGCTGTGGTGCTCTTATGTTTACTGTATTGAAAATGTTTTGCGTAGAAAGTGTGCAGTACCCAGTAGTGCAATTTTCTGTATGTTATTTATATTTGTAACTCCTGGTGTTTTTGTTATGTATTTGTCTGAATATTTTTTCGTTATACTTAAGGCACCTACTATGATAGGAATTGTTTCTGTTTTTAGATTCCACATTCGAGTTATCTCTATTTCCAGGTCTTTGTATTTTGAAAGTTTTCCCATTTCTTTTAGAGAAACGTTGTCATCGGCTGGTATTGATACATCAATTAGAAAGCATTTTTTTTCTTCATGATCTTTGACAACTATGTCTGGTCCATTTGCCTTAATTTCTCTATCTGTGTGTATTGGCATATCCCAGAGTATGGTTGCTTTCTCGTTTTCTGTGACCTTTTCTGGTGTGTGTTTATACCATCTTTTTTCTGTTGTTATTCCATAGTGTTAGCATAGCTTCCAGTGTATATAGGTCCCAGCTCTGTCGTGTCTGTGAATACATTCT
>NC_068983.1:154327426-154329977 GCF_001194135.2 Octopus bimaculoides | reverse complement strand
CAGTATAAACGGACCAATTCTGAGAATACACCTGTAGAAAAAAAAAGGTAATGTAAAAGGAGAAAGGGCTCTATACCACTTTCTTATTTTTTCTGACCAGGCTCCCGTGGTTTTATGGGTTTTTCCACGTGTAACCTTTCCTTTTTCGAAGCGCCTCACCCTTTGGGAGTTCTACTTATTTATTTATCTATTTATTTATCTATTTATTTATTTATTATATCTTTCTCCGTTTTCTTCCTCTGTATAGACGAACTTTCCTACCTTTTCGGACAAAACCTTTTGTAACCTTCGTCCTGTCTTTGTCCTTATATGTTTTTAATCGATATTTTTTGTTGTGGCCAATAAAACGAATTAATTATTATTATTATTATTATTATTATTATTATTATTATTATTATTATTATTATTATTATTATTATTATTGTTATTTTTCAGGTCACTGCCTGGAATCGAACTCGGAATCATGTGGTTATGAGCGTGGGCTACTAACTCCAACATTCCGAGTTCGATTCCAGGAATAACAACCTGAATAACAACAGCAGCAGCAACAACAACAACAACAACAACAACAACAACACAACTACTACTACTACTACTACTACTACTACTACTACTACTACTACTACTACTACTACTACTACTACTACTATTACTAATACTAATACTAATAATAATAATAATGATAATAATAATAATGACATCGAAAAATACCTTAGGAATAAGAACCCAGGTTCGAAATTTCCCCATGACACCTGATGAAGGCTGGAGGGTGTTTCAGTCGAAACGTGTTAACAACAAAAAAGATGAGGACAAATATCCATCAAATGTAAATAGTGTAAATACTGTAAATAATGTAGAATTATTAGTATTTCACCAAAATTCATTAAAAGAACTTCATCGTGGTCCGATAGATTATTACGAGTTTTCATCGATGATTTCGTGATGTTATTATTTTATATGTTCAATAGTACTGAGCAACATATATGAGATATATAATGATATGCAACAACGAAACATCTGATCAATAAGAAATAGGCTAAAATCATATGAAGCTTCAAAACGAAAGTCGACGTAGTGACGAAATGAATCTCTAGCTCAGTGGTTGTCAAACTGGGGTCCGTGGAACCTTGGTGGTCCGTAAAGGTAGTACTAGGGGTCCGTGAACTAAATTGAAAATTATATATATATATATAAGGATAGGCATATTAAATAGGGTTCGTGGGAAAACCACTGTCTGTCTGTCTGTCTGTCTAGCTATCCGTATATTTGTCTGTGTGTCTGTGTGTCTATCTATCTATCTAGCTATCTGTCTGTCTGTCTGTCTGTCTGTCTGTCTGCCTGTCTGTCTCTCAGTCTGTCTGTCTGTCTAGCTATCCGTCTATTTATCTGTCTGTCTATCTATCGATCTAT
Organism: Octopus bimaculoides; assembly: GCF_001194135.2. Lineage (NCBI taxonomy): Eukaryota > Metazoa > Mollusca > Cephalopoda > Octopoda > Octopodidae > Octopus > Octopus bimaculoides. Next base: position 154,328,567 of record NC_068983.1, on the reverse strand, counting down.
CTATCTATCTATCTATCTATCTATCTATCTATCTATCTATCTATCTATCTGTCTGTCTATCTATCTATTCGTCTGTGTGTATGTCTTTAAATGTGTACATATATGTGTACATATTCACGGTGGTGCACCAGCATGACCGCAGCCACTTGGCTGAAACACATAAATAAATAAATAAATATACATTGATTGCTATTTCGTGTAATTCGAGCAACCCCATTATATTCTGGCATTTAAGAATTAATTCGTCTTAACCATGGACAAGATGCAGAACTAGAATTGTAAGACAGTTGCCTTTAGCCGTTAACCGACTTTTTATCTGTTCTCGATAACCGAAAACAAACTTCTCTGCTCGGTTACTTGTCCATATCATTACCTACTCAACTCTCCTCACATTCCAAATTTCTATAACCATTAGCAAATTAAACAAAACTTCAATCAAAGTTTATTCGCTAGCAAAGAGCACCACCATCAATATATAATAATAACTGCTGCTGTGTCTTCATACACTGATGTTGATATAACGTCCGCTCGTCCTCTCAGTTAATTCATTCTTAATGCCCTTTGGCCGATCTCCAGCTTTACCGATATTAATGGTAGTGGCTGTCAATAACCAAATGCAAATTGCTTAACGAAATGCCAAAACAGTAAAGAAAAACACTAAAAAAAAAGAACTAAAAAAGAAAAATTACTGAATCAAGATAATATAATAACAAATTAAATGAAAAGACTACGTTCAACAACTTCCGAAAAACAAGTTCCAATAGTGATATAAATATATAATATAGTAATTGTCAGTAAATTTTATGAAAATTATGTTTACCGAAATGAGACAGTTTATCGTTTCTGATCTTTGTAGATATATCCTGTTAATAGTAGAGTACATCAAGTAGTACCAAACTTAGTATGCATGTATGTTTATGTATGTATGTATACGCACACACACACACACACACACACACACACACACGTGTGTGTGTGTGTAATGTACATATAGACATTGAACGTGGTATATCGGTTAAGAAGTAATACATTATTACATACATTCATCCATATATATAATACGTACATACATATACATATACACACACACACACACACACACACACACACACACACACACACACACACATATATATATATA
>NC_068983.1:154324702-154327416 GCF_001194135.2 Octopus bimaculoides | reverse complement strand
CACATATATATATATATATATATATATATATGCATATACACATGTATATGGATATTTACTTATTTACTCACTGAGATACATATCACATATCAAATACGTATATGAATTAACTTAAGTGATATATGGAAAGAGAAATGTTTAACAAGAAATCTAAACTTGAATTATTAAACTAGATTTTTATCGCAGTGGCCTTATTACCTTTCTGCTAATTGCTCCACCGAGAAATTCGTTTGCGTATTGGACACAATATATTGGTTGATATCCTAATATTGCTGCAATCATCTTTGTTATCGCAGCACCTGGTTTCGTATTCCAAGAACCTTTAGGTTTTTTTTTATTAGCTTTTGTTATCATTTGATTGAATATTTTTAAGAACAATAAATTTTCGTCAACCATCTTTTGTTTGTTATCGAAAATGGGATAAATAATTTCGACGCCCCTACCTCGCAAAGAAAATTATTCTTTCTACTATAGGCACTAGGTCTGAAATTTTAGGGGAGGGCTTAGTCGATCATTTCGACCCCAATACTCAACTGGCATTTATGTTATTGATCTCGAAAGGATGGAAGGTAAAATTGACTTTCGCGGAATTTGAACTGAAATCGTAAAGACGGATGAAATAATGCTAGGCCTTTTGACCGGTGAGCAAACGATTCTGCTAGCGAAGTGATTCATTAATTTGTACAAATTCTATTAACTTTATTTGCTACTGTTTGCATATATTTTACGAATTCCATGTATTATAAACTTAGAAATATTAAGCATTTAATGGAATTCAAATAAAATTTGCTTGAGAATATTCAAATTAGAGACTGTATTTTTGAACTTCTTAAATAAAATAGTAATCATATTTAAAAAATAGTTGAGAGCCACTGACTTATAGGTTATATTTAAGAAACATTCTGGAACAATCTGGAGAAGCTATCACGTGAATACCAGATACTGATTAGACAATAGCTCTGTTGCATACGTGACCAAGCCGTTGTTATATTATGACACCAAATTCGCAATATGGTAATCGCATTGCCTATGTTATACCGTTTGTATCGAGGATTATTTCGATGTTTAGCTCGAAACTATTCTCCCTGAACAGATCAATATTCAAAGGCGTAGTACCAAATAATACATCTTTCAGTGTTACATTTATAAATGTCAGAATTTAGAGAGTGATTTGACAGTGTTGTCAGTACGAGTTCTAGTAAGATTTACGATTAGCTACATAGTCAACATACTGTGACTAAAAGAATGTGAAGTGACAATTTCTCTGAGAATTCCTGCAGTAACGGTTTTGGGTTCTAAGCCACCACACTGCACCTGTCTTCTCCCAAAGATAAAGTTGACGAAGCTTTGCTTAATAAGGAATTATTTGGTAGACAAAAAACTTCATGAAAAACCATCTATCTATCTATCTATCTATCTATCTATCTATCTATCTATCTATCTATCTATCTATCTATCTATCTATCTATCTATCTGTCTGTCTGTCTGTCTCTCTCTCTCAGTCTGTCTGTCTGTCTGTCTGTCTGTCTATGCCTATTATACACCAAAATACACACACACACACACACACACACACACACTCACACACACACATACACGTATATATACTTACACATACACGTAAGGACATATACATATACGTACAGATATAACAAATTAGTTTTGGGTCAACATTCCATGAACCTGTTTCGCACACCAGCTAGAAATAACTACGCAAGGTATATTTATCATAATCTATATCTGTATATGTACATATACATATACATAGTATATGTATACGTATATGCATATGCAATTGTATATATACATATATACTATGCTTATGTATATATTCATATATTTTTGCGCGCGCACACACACACGCCTTGATATTCGTGATGCGGTTCCAGACATTATTCTATGTCCGAATAGTTATATGAATTTATAAACATAAAATATCATATTTATTTAATTATCATATGTGTGTGCGCATATATATATATATATGTATATATACTTCAACATGGCCGTTCCTTACGAACCGATGATACTACCGTTTTTAACCCAAGAGGACGCCTCCTACACCACCAGTGAAGCTGGGCAAAATAGCCCGAATCCGGACAGTCTGGTGCTTCTGTCACAACGTTAGAAGTTGGTAGGGTTTCGCTCCCTTGTTTGCAATATATATCGGATACAGATTGCATGGATAACGAGCAGCTGGGGGAGGCGTCCTCTTGGGGTTAAAAACGATGGTAACGTCGGTTCTTAGTGAGCAGCTATGTTGAAGTGGGGACAAACATTACTTCGCAGTATAGCTACTACTTTCATTTCATGCTAAAATTTTCTCACTAGTTACTTAGTTTATATATATATATATATATATATATAATTATATGTATTTCTTCTATCTTAATGAATAAAAATTTCTTCGGATAGAATAAATGTGTTAATAGAAACCAATGTAGCAAAGAACACAAAATAACTGTGGTGTAGTTCCTGTTTTTAAGGCAGGAACTCCTTGAAATTTTGGGTATTTGAGTATATTTAAAAATTTAAGGAATGGAGAAAACGCATGTTAAAATTGCATACTTTATTCCTACATATGTTTCAAAGGATTACAACCTATGTGATCCATAGGGATCTGTGATGTTAAAATTGTAACCTTCTCTTCAGGGAATGCATGGGAATCATCTTAAACGTAAGACATTATGACCGAGTATGAAAACAATAAATGG
>NC_068983.1:154323243-154324235 GCF_001194135.2 Octopus bimaculoides | reverse complement strand
TATATATATATACAAACACACATACACGCATACATACATATATGCACACACATACATATGGATTTATACAAATACATACACAATTATATATACATACATATACATAGATATGTACACATATACACACATATATACTTACAAACATACGTACACACACCCTCACAAGTATAGATATATACATACATACACACAGACGCACTCACACACACACATATCTATATCTATATAAATATACATATATATATATATATATATATATATATATATATATATATATATATACAGACACCCACATATATACACATATACATACATACATATACGTACACATGTGGACATACACACTCACATATGCTTGTATACACAATCCTATACACACATGTATATTTACACACACACACATACATCTAAATATAGACATATTTTTTTATAAAAAATACATCTACACAAATACGCTCCCATACGTATTCACAAGTACACTCATATATGAATATATAAATAAACCTATGTATAAATAAATACATGTGTACACAAAAATGTACATACATCCAGAAAATCATATGTAAATGCATATTGATATATTTAAAAAAAAAATATTAATAAGAGTAAAAACAAGCGTAAAAGTAAATATATATATATATATACATATATGCAAATATATATATAGACACACATATATATGTGTACATACACATATACAAACATATATATATATGCATACACAAGTTTAACGATATCTATCTATCTATCTATTTATCTGGATATCTATCTACCTGTGCATGTGTTTGTGCTTAGAACAGTAATATTCAATAAAATAAATGCATAAATAATCACAAAGTCTTAATATATATGTAAATTCCAAACAACACATATGAATATAAATACGCGTGTGCCAGTCTATCTCTCTCTCTCTCTCTCTCTCTCTCTCCCTCTCTCTGAATATTTATACATACATATATATATATATATATATGTATATATATATATATATA
>NC_068983.1:154322333-154322889 GCF_001194135.2 Octopus bimaculoides | reverse complement strand
TATATATATATATATATATGCATTCGCGTATGCATTCATGTATGTTTGTCTGTCTGTGTGAGTAGAGGTACATATATTCACCCTCACTCAGCAATACATATGAAGAGAGTTATGTTTATGGAATTATTCAAATATATATAAACTGTTCCCATCACGTGTAACTGATATAATGATAGCAATAATAATGTATGCCATATTCCTTTCAACAACACGAAAATGATAATACGTTCGAGGCAGCCATTTTTATGGCTGGTCATTCCTTATACAGCAGACGCCATGCTGTGAGTCAACTTAGGTAGTCGGGACTGATCATGAGAACCGTTGAAGCAGTAATAATAACTAAATCAGTTATTTAAATCAGCAAGTTCATACTCAGCTGTCTGTATTTATTTCTTCAGAATGGCACCGAGATGTCTATATTCTCTACAGTGCATGATTTCGCGTATGCCCGTATACGTGCTTCGACGGATATTTGGCTGTGTGTAAGTGTACCTGTCTCTATCTCCGTCTGTCTTTCTCACCGTCTGTGTGTGTGTGTGAGTATATATATATATAT
>NC_068983.1:154318081-154321992 GCF_001194135.2 Octopus bimaculoides | reverse complement strand
ACACACACACACACACACACACACACACACACACACACACACACACACATACACACACACACACTAACACACACACACACACACTAACACACACACACACACATATATACGTGCGAGTATATGATATATTTGTATGTCTATCAGTATTATTTACTTAAGTATTCATCAAATTCTTCAGGTCTCTTTCATTTTCTCTACCTTTCTCTTTCTTTCTCTCACTAAATCACTCTCTCTCTCTCTCTCTCTCTCTCCTACACTCACATATGTTTCATTCTCAATATGTAATGGAACATGATTGTGTTATTGTATGAGATTCTTGTCTTTGTGACAATTTGCGCGTGTGGAAGACGGAGAAAAACACATGATAACCTGGAAGAAAGCAACGTAGAGATCATGTACAAGTGTCGCATATCTTTATATTTGTCTATCAGACCGTACCTCTTTTGGTTTCATTGAGTAAATAGTAAGAAATCCGTAATGAGTCAATGAGACAATATGCGTACATATATATACATGCATATAATACATACGTACAAACATACATACATACATACATACATACACACACAGGCACATACATATTTCTGGTTGAAATTCTATATAGTGAAATTTAGAAAAATACAAACTATTTTAACAACAAAACCGCTTCAAAGTATGTTCGGGTTAAATTTGACGACTTTTGCCCCATTCCATACTATTCTTTTCTGGAAAAGCTTGATGTATTGGTAACCAGTCAACAGATATTTGAAAAGACTTATTCGTGTCAAATATCAAAATATTGAGATCCTTACAGAAGCTCATCTTCCGCAATATCCCGGCCAAGCTTGTGGTTAAACGCAAGAAAAAGTCCGAAGATCTTCTCAGCGATACAGTGAGGAACGCCGACGCCAGGTTCCGGAGCCATTTTAAAGTCGTAGTGGAAGGTGAGGGTGACTCCTTTGGATAAACTGTTACCCCCGAGCAATAATCGAGTGTATAATTTTTAATATTTAAAATACTTTTACTTTTGGATGGGGGTATTGTTTTCTTTTCCTTTTCTGCAAACTGTCAAATTTAGCCCGAACACTCTATATAGTTCCGGGTACATATAGATTTAAAGGTACACGTTGGATATAGACGCATGTAGGTGTAAATATGAATATATAAGCGTAGAGCCACATAGAAATGAAGTGAGCAGCTATGAGAACAATGGAAACTCAATCTGTAAATAAATTGAAATCTGCATCCTCTCCTTTTTCCAAAAGTGAATTAGAGTTATTATAGATTGACCACGTTATCACATTAAGGTGTATTGCAGCCGAAGTCCATAACTCCTTGATATACACCTGGACTTGAAAAAATGTTTTCGTAGACAACAACGTGGATTCGGAAAGAATCTCTCAACAGCAGGTCTTTATTCACCGTGAGATTAATTTTTCAGTGTGTTCGAGCAAGAAATTAGTATTGGTGGAATTTTCAAAAGATCTTTGGCACAATTTACAGAGATAAGATGCAACAAATCCTAGTAGCCTATGAAAACCCTTAAGATATAGTAGATACTACAATGATGCCCTAAATATACACTCGAACTAATTTGATTTGAACGGATGGAAAGAGAGAATTTTTCAACATTCTTGTTTGCATTTTACAAGGACATACAATTACAGCTTCTTGGTCATACTTTACTGTCTGATCCTTGATGATAGCGGAAAATATGACCACAGAAAATGAAGAAGTTCTAGATACACAGCCTCTAAATAACAGATGCTAATTGTGCTTATGCCTTAACCCGAATGACATATATGTGAGATAAGACTTCAAGAGCCTCTTGTATTCTACTGCCTCTTGTATTCTTCTACAGTCTGAAAGATGCCACAGAAAGTATTGGTCTTTATGTTAACACGAGAAAGACAGAATTCATTTAAAACAGCTTGAAAGAAACATTAACTAATTGCCTGGAAATTCCTTACACACCCACATACATACACAGACACTTGTCTATGAAAGTGTATATATATATATATATATACATGCACGTACATATATCTAAGTGTGTTTGTACGAGTGTATGTGTGTGTGCGTGCGCACGCGCGGAATCACCTTCCATCGAATTTCTGGTCTTGTGCAGATATTAAAAATAATCATTAACGAAAACAGTTTGGAAATTTCAGATCGAAACAAGTTATTAACAGGCTTTGTATAAATAGCAATTAATTTCCAATTCTCTGAGGAAGTTTTCTTCCGAAACGTTAGACTTCTCTTTTGTGTCAAAGCATAAATCATAACCCACCCTTTGAAATACATTTTGACGACTCGGTATATCAGGAGTGTATTTGTTATTCTGCTGATTTACTACGTAATTGCCATGTATATAGTTTAGCTTGCAGTATCGAATGAAAAGCATACGTACAACTCGCTGTCAGATATGGCTCTCTAATTACTTTAAATAAACAATATTCAAATTATTCCTTCAGTGCTAATTTTACATCTGGTTAAGTTATAGACCCATTATCTTCACAGAAAGAGAATAGACAAGTGATTATGAAAGTTTTATTTCTTTTTACATATGTTATGTTCATTTTGAACATATAAATTGAATCTATAACTGTTAAAGTATAATTTAAATTGTTATGATTTATATTATGATAATTGAATTTGTTTAAAAGAATGTAAAGACGACATTTGTACCACATCATTGACAACGACGTAATAGGTTTCGCTATTTTAATTTCAACACTTCTCAGCTTCATATATCAAAAGTTAATTGGTTAGCGTTTATAACTACTGATTATTGATTAAAGTAATGTTTATCGTATACATTCAGAAGAATGAGCTGAATATCTATTTGTTAATAATGTGAGTCTCGTTATTTTAGGCCAATTATGAAGGATTATAAAGCAGTTTTACTTAATAGCATACTAGTCTACGTTTGTGTTATAAAAGTATACACGGCTGAAATGATTACCACATATATTCTCGGATTACTCTGATTGAGATGCGTACTAATTGCAAACTAACAATTTTTATCACACAGGCAAGGCAAGTAACAAGAGTGCATCTTCTCAATTGTTCTACTCATTAAAATGAATAGTCAACATTTCCTCCAATGAAACATTTTGAAAATGAAATATATTTGAAAATGTAAACCTCAATAGAGAGTGCGTGACGAATAATGGTTTGGTTATGATTAGATAGTATACATTGGTCAAAACCCTGTCACAACAAAGCTAGTAAATCAATGCCAATAATAGGTACAGAATAATACTTTCAAATTTTGGCACAAGGCCAGCAAATTCAGAGGAGAAGTAAGTCTATTACATTGACCCCCACCACTCAGCTGGCACTTACTTTATTGACCCCGAAGGATGTAAAGCAAAGTCGGTCTCGGCTGCATTTGTACTCAGAAAGTACAGTCGGACGAAAATGTCGCTAAGCATTTTGCCCAGCTTGCTAGGAATTCTGCCGACTTGCCGCCTTTATAGATACAAAATAATAATAATAATAATAATAATAATAATAATAATAATAATAATAATAATAATAATAATAATAATGGCACACAGGGCTGCACTCGGTAGTGCAGTGAGAGCACGTGATAAAAATAAGACTACTGCATAATAATAATAATAATAATAATAATAATAATAATAATAATAATAATAATAATAATAATAATAAGAAGAAGAAGAAGAAGAAGAAGAAAGATAGACGCAAATAAGCCAGACATCATACTGAAAGACTTCAGACAAAAATCATGCCTCCTCATTGATATGACTGTCCCAATCGATATAAACGTATCTGTGAAGACCTACCAAAAACTGAGCAAGTATAAAGATCTTGAAATAGAAATTAGCAAAATGTGGAATCTGAAGACGGAAACAATACCTATTGTCATAGGTGCCCTGAGAATGACAGCGAAACGGGCTGGTTAC
>NC_068983.1:154315101-154317680 GCF_001194135.2 Octopus bimaculoides | reverse complement strand
TATAGAGTCAAAATTTAAAGAAGATAATAATAATAATAATAATAATAATAATAATAATAATAATAATAATAATAATAATAATAATAATAATAATAATACCCGCGAATGATCAAGAAGGAAGGCGAAAAGATACAACCCTCTTATGTACGAAATAACCCGGCTATGGAAAATGAAGAAGGTGAAAAGTGTTCCAATTACTGTTGAGTCCTTGGGAACAATATCAGAAGGTATCAAGAAGAATATAAAGGAAATTAGAATTGAGTGCCCAACTGAACTGCTTCGAAAGGTTTGCCTCCTTGACATAGCCAGAATAATCAGGAAAGTATTAGATAGCTGAAAAGAGCGAATAGCATGGTATCGTAGGTTATAGGTAGTAAGTCCGTTACGCATGTAAAACTCCAGGAGCTCCAACAAGACCTGTGATGAAGAAAAAAAAATAACAACAATCCTTTCTGCTATAGGCAGAAGGCCTGAAATTTGGGGAAGAGGGTTAGTCGATTATGTCGATCCCAGCGTTGAATTGGTAATTATTTTATCGATCCTGAGAGGATGAAAAGCAGAGTCATCCGCGGCAGAATTTGAACTCAGAAAGTGAAAACAGACGAAATGCCGCTAAGCATTTTGCACGGTGTGCTAACAATTCTGCCAGCTCGCCGCCTTAATAGATACATAATGATGATGATGATGATGATGATGATGATGATGATGATGATGATGATGACGGTGATGATGATAATAATACTCTAAAAAATTATGTGGAATATTATTATACCAAGCAAAATTTACAGAAAGACATTCCTGAAAATTCAAATACGTTAATTTAATCATGTTGTTTTAAATACGTTAATTTTTAATATATAGTTTTTAAATATATATATATATATTTAAAGAGGATGCTGACTTTTTATGAGATACTTCATTGTTTATCAGTTTTTATCTATATCAAATCTTGTATAACTCTGTATGTTGACTGATATTTATCAGCGTGAGAGCAAATGCGTCGTATCACTTCATACAGTCAATCCTACTTCTGAATTCCAGCTTTTGGATTTAATTCCTATCATTAACACCACCCACCCACCCATACACTGCATTCCCAATAAAATAATATGTTTCGAAAATACTAATAAAACAGTGAATTAACTTTACTTTGGAATTAACTAGCAAAAGTTAAACCAGAAAAATTTCAGCATGTCGAAAACATACACGAAATGTTTCCTTTATTTCCAGATATATTTAAAACAAAGGTTTCAACAAAATCAGATGTAATATTCTCACTGAACCTTGAACGCATATTGTGTGCTGTTATATAATTTTAGTAGCGTGGGTATTTCATGGATTTTTACGAAAGATTTTATTCGAACGCTCCCGCATCCGCTTAAACTTTTCTATAAAGTGGTTAGATTTTATCTGATGGAAGCCATATTTGCTTTCATTCTAACTTTAACAAATGTTTAAACATTATTTTTAAGTTGCCAGAAACCTTAATAGCATTTTCTGTAAAGAAAGTTATAAGCAAGATCGCTCTAAAACTTCAAACAAAAATATTTCCTCTGTGAACACAATAAAAGGTTAAATGTCTTAATCATTAATGTTGTAAATATCTCTCGGGACATTAAACAAAATATTATTTAACACCGTCACTCTTTCTCTGGCACACAGTTCTGCCTTTCTTTTTCTGCCTTTCTTTATCGTAGTCACTGTTTGTAAATCTGTCTGTCTCTCTCCCTCTCTTCCACTCTCTCTCTTTCCTTCTTTTACCCCTTCTTTCTCACTTGCTCTCTGTATACATATATGTAAGCATACATATACTCATACGTACACACACAAGTAGATATATAGTATACATACACCAAAAATCTACTTTTCTCTTTTGGCTGTTAACTAACATAATTCAAACCATTTATAAAACTACACAAAACATAACTTGTGGATAACACCTGGTTGAAGATTGAAGATTGAAATGACTAATGCAATTATCAGGTCTATGCAATTGAAGTAGCATTAACTTAAAACAGCCCACCATATATCATAAAAAATACGTATGTACACTGCAGACAGGCAGGAAACCGTGGTTCTCTTTTTAGATAAAAATCTCTTATAAACATGTTGTGTTGAAAAATTCAATATACATTGGTGGGAGCTAAAAACTTGTCGAATAGAAGATGGTATTCATTCAATATAAAGTACTAGTACACCCTTTGGGTGGTTTATTCTTCTCTTCCACATTCTTTGTTTTCTTGTCAGTTTATCTCTTTTTTACGTTTCCTTCGTCTACTTTCTCTGTGTGTCCTAAGGCTGAGAGGCGTGGCTCTGCAGTCTTCGAAGCTGAAATTACTAATTAGGTTATGACACATCCCTATATGGAGTGAGACATGAAAACTTGTATGTGACTTGTAAGAGTCACCGTTTTAACATGCTTTGCGGATCCTTTTGGTTTGACGGGCAACACTTGTTTTCTTAACGAAACACTTTCAAACTTGGGATACTGGTAGAATGTGTCATATAAAACATCTTTTTCACTATATTAAATGTCTTATAAGCACTTCCCACACTGCAATTGTTTGTGCATATATATA
>NC_068983.1:154307523-154313507 GCF_001194135.2 Octopus bimaculoides | reverse complement strand
ATATATATATATTCCTTTACGAATGTCTACATCTATGCTATTAATCTTTTACTAGTTTCAGCTATTGCGATGTTGTACGGCGTACATATCATATTGTTTATCAATAAAATGATTCGTGATATGCGGGCGAATATTTTGCTTACTTCTTGATAAGCGATTTTAAACGAAATAACCGGTCGCTTTCGCTAACGATTTCGTTAATAAATGATATCATTCTCAGCGTTTAAAATATTTGAGAGTGGTTTCTAATTAATGTCTATTCATTCAATTATACAGACGGTCACCATCACACTGAAACAAACATGGAAAATCAAAAGCAGAAACAAATCCACTCTGCGAGTTTGAGATCTTCACAATTTTGGCACGTTTAACAACACTACAGCTCGTCTCTATGTACTATAGCATTTAAAGGGAATAATGTTGTGAAAACAAGATCATAGTTAAGGATTAGCCCAACGTGTCCTGAAGCAATTTGTTTGCAGTATCAGTAAGCAAGATGATAAAATACAAAGATATACAAAATTTTATGTACTATATATACTGAAGTATATTGACTTTAAAAAAAATAGAACACAATTATTAATTTTGGCTGAGCTGTACGGCACAAGAACATGTAGTAGTGGACATTAAATAGAAAGTGAACGCGTGTGGCGACTTGTAAAATTGGATCGAGAATTTGGAAACGGCTGAAACGCTGATTAAAAAATACAGAAATAGGTTATCGCTCGAGCATGAGCCTGTTTTCAAGAGAAAAGGAAAGAGGAGAGCTAAAGAAGATAGCGATTAAGATATAGCCAAGTTCAAAAAGTAAACTGAGCATGTGTGAGGAGTAAGATTATAAAAAATCAGAAATGTATTATGTTAAAGAAGTGATGAGAGAAGGTAAGGGAGTACTTACCGAAAGAAGTAGAAAACTAACATGCAATAACGAGAGAGAGAGAGAGAGAGAGAGAGAGAGAGAGAGAGAGGAGAGAAGGGAGAGAGAAAGAAAATGACGAAGGAGAGAAAGAGGAAGTCAACGGAGACAAAAGAACTATGGCAAGCATGCAGTAGATTATAGTTTCTGCTGCATGTTTACCTCGGCTTTCTATTTCATTTCACTATTCGCAAGGACAAATTCTGTTCGTTCTCAATGTAGGTGTGGCTGTGTATTCGGTTCACAAACAAATGGCTCCCGGTTTTCAATCCCACTATAGCTGCGGGGACCAACCAAAGACTTATGAGTGGATTTGCTAGGCGGAAATTGAAAGACACTCGTCGTATGTATATGGCAAAATACGTCTGGCAATGAAAAGAAAACAAACCCGACCTTTCAACGTGGCATGGAGGATTTTAGGTAGAGCATCACCTTACAGGCACGGTGCTCATAAAAGACCAATTAAATGCGAGTTGTGTTTGTCAGAAAAATTCCATATCTTATTTGTTTGTTAGAGTTGTGTTTGTTAGAAAATTTCCATATCTTATTCCATATAGAAAGCTTTGAATCAAAGACGCAAACTTTTAAATTCATGTAGACATGCGTCTAAATTTAAAATGTCGGCGAATAACATACTATATATGTAGTATATTTTTGATAATGTTTGACTCCTCGAAGCCAGTTTGCAATCTTACCATTGGATTTATACCGCATTATACATGATTTACTTCACGTCGCAAGAATTTTGTATAGATCCCTAGATCTTTTTAAGAAAGCCTTCTATTTTATTTGTATTTATTTAAAAATATTTTGTAAACAAATTTAACCGTTTGTATGGTTGGTTCGATACATGAAATTCTATTATGCCCAATTTTAGCTTTTATACATTCAGCAATTTCTTAAAAAGTTGTCTGCATATATACGTTGAGACATAAAAGTTTTTTTTACGTGGATGTCTGTATTGTAGCAATACATATGTATTCGTATGTGTGCGTCGATGCTTATGTATAGAGCCTACGTTTACACGTTTGTGCGTCTTCGTGTATGCATGGATAAGAGTGTATGCTTATATTTACACATCCATACATATATTCGTGTGTGCCTCTATGCTGTATATGAGAATGTACCCTCAGGTTTACACACATATATACTTGGATGTGTGCATACGCACGTATGCAATTATGTTTGTGTGTATTCGCGTACATTTCCCTATATATCTGTGTACGTGATGCTAATATACATCTTGTATGCACATATATACGTAATCCAATTTTGTGCACGTTTGTTATATACGCAACACTTCCTTCTTTCTTTCTTTTCTTCTTTCTCACTTTCTTTCTCCATTTCATTCTTCCCTTCTTTCCTCCCTTCTTTCTCTCCTTTCTTCCTTTCTTTCTTTCCTTCCTCACGAAAACCTTTCTCTCTTTCTATATTAGTAACGTCCTTATCGATACGTTACTCCATAAGCTTAAGATACACTTGCTTGTTCCAACGCTGAATAATTTCATGCGTGAGCATGACTGCGTGCATATGTGTGTGTGTATACATGCATATTCGCGCATGTATTTATGTATTATGCCTATATACGTATATTGTCTGTACGTATGCATCTGTGTATTTTGATGCATAATTTTTATTTTTTATGTCAAATTTTTATTTTTTATTTTAATGCAGCGTAAATTTTATTTTTTATTTTAATTTTAATGTGTTAATTCGAATATAATTATATTTACAATATGTATTCTGAACCCACTTTTCAATTTGTTTTCTTTGACTTTTTTAAATAGGATGAATCTATATTGAATTCATTTGTTTTATTTTTTTTGTTCATTGCATACATAAGGCCGTTATTTGAAACGACCAATGAAACAGATCCATGTGTTTTAATTTTATATTAGTTTTGATTGCATCGTCATTTCTCTCCCATTTCTATCAAAACTGTCCGATGAACGGGAACGTGAAACTCCGAGTAACAAATGTTTGTTATATTTCTGCTGCTTTTAAATAAAGCATATAACTGTACATTTGGTATTTGAGTACTCTTTTTCCACCTTGCTGCATATTTATATGCTTACTCCGATATATATATATATATATATATATATATATATATATGTATATATATATTTCATACGGTACGTAATAATTTTAAGACAATTTGAAATTGAAGGTAAAAGAGTGTCAATAATACTCAACTGCATATTCTGGCTGCAATATTTCAAATCAAAATTTGTCCTACAGCAAGCAAACATATGATCAGAAGCATTGCAAATATGACGAACTCATTGCTTTTTTTTACACCGCACATGCTATCGTATATGCACTTTTTTCTTAACGTGTTGGGATGTTATTTGAAATAGATTTGTGTGCAATTTCCTGAAAGTTGAGTGACCCTAAAATGAGGGCACCAGCGTTACCACATCAAGTTATGTATGTATTATTAGGCTTATCATGGTGTATTCGACAACGCAGTCATCCAGCTGTGCTATACAAATCTTGTATAAGCCTGAAATGTTTATCTGTAGACGTTGCCCATGTTTTTATCTGTTACTCGATTCGATTTACTGAACTACGCATTCTTTGACTTATTACTGTATATTTCTCATGAATTTGTACTTTTACTTTCACTTCAAGGAGACTGTCCAACAGTGGTTGGTTCTTTGTATTATAAGGATAGTCTTAGTGAGAACACAAAAGTTGTGACCAATAATCTCACTCATTTATGATTTACTTGTTCCATGGATGCTATTTTTGGCGGGTGTTAGAAAACAATGAATATCTTTTTGCATCGGTTCAAAATTTTCAAAAATTTTTTTGATGGGATATACTCGTTTGAATGAATAACAATTCGTGATTTGGAAATATACATGAATCCAGGAGGCATGGAATACTAAGTTGACTTAGCAATCCAGGACTTGTACCTACACGCTGATTTAGTATAAACGATTTTCATTTATTATGATTGAATTTCCACGTTGATTTAGTTTAAACGTTGTTCATTTATTATGATTTATAACAAAAGATCTAAAGTTTAAAGGAATGGTTTCTGTTATTATCGGAGCATTCATGTCTTTACTAATAGCATCGTTGTTATCAACAAAGTAAAACGATCTCGACTTCAATAGAAACCAATTTGCATGTTTGCATCGAATTGAGGTTACCACGTCTTGCACAGAGTGTCATCGTAATATCTAATCAAATATTCATTTACTTAAGACAATTTTAAAGAATCTTGTTTTAAGTGTAAACAATAGTACCATGATGTCCATGCTTTATTAGCATTATTGAAAAAGGACTACTATAAGATAGAATCAGTTAGATGCCTACCGCGATCTTCTTGTTCAATGGCGTTTATTTACCGCACAAAAAAAAATGTTGGCTTCATTTGAATGTTCCCATAAATCTCGCTTTTACAATTGAAAAAAAACAAAAGACGGTAATTTTCGAAAAAATAAATAAAAATCAATACATAACACAAGGGAAGAACATTTTGCCAGCGTTTGAACAAACAAAACTGGGACTCGATCATAGTCGATGTAAATCGTCTTGCTCAGTTCATCGTTGATGGCTATACTTTATTGATTATATTCTCGTCTCCACAACAAATCACAGAAATCTGACAGACCTCTCACATTAGGAAAGAAGTAACGGAGTATTTATTATTTCGATAAGAGAAATAAACATCACGAGAAACCATACTAAATTTGACCACAATGAAATTTTCAATGTCGAAAAGATTTCTCTCCAAATAAATTTTCCTCGGAGCTTTTCAATTTTAGGTTTGCATTGTCGTAGGAGTTAAAAAGATAAAGATTCCTGGCAAATTGAAGCTTACAGAGACTACATATCATTAATTGATGTTACGTAGAACTATATACCTAGTCACAAATGTACACTTAACAGATTTATAGAAATGTAATGCGTATAAGCATACATGTAAATATACACATACTCTTACTCTTTATTCTTTTACTTGTTTCAGTCATTTGACTGCGGCCACGCTGGAACATCGCCTTTATAGTCGACCAAATCGACCCCAGAGCTTATTCTTTGTGAGCCTAGTACTTATTCTATCGGTCTCTTTTGCCGAACTGCTAAGTTACGAGGACGCAAACATACCACCATCGGCTGTCAAGCGATGTTCGTGGTGGGGGAAACAAACACAGACACTCAAACATATACACACACATACATATATATATATATATACATATACATATATATACGACGGGCTTCTTTCAGTTTCCGTCTACCAAATCCACTCACAAGACTTCGGTCGGCCCGAGGCTATAGTAGAAGACACTTGCCCAAGGTACTACGCAGTGAGAATGAACCCGGAAACATGTGATTGGTAAGTAAGCTACTTACCACACAGCTACTCCTGCACAATTATATTAACAACGAACTTGGACGTTGTGAAATAGAGCTACTAATTCACATCACTCTTTTGCGGAGAATCACTCTCTCCTCTCTTTCTCTTTCACACACACACACACACACACACACACACACTCTCTCTCTCTCTCTCTCTCTCTCTGAAACGCACACATATATAAACAAAACCCATATAAACACACTACATTCGCAAATATTTCTTTCACATTCCTCTGCCAACACATAACTATGCATTCACACGCATTAGCATTTGTACATACATAAATAAACACACACAGATATATACATTGTCAAGCAACATATAACTCAGAAAGAAAGAAAATAAAATACACGTGCACATACAGATACTGACTGGAAAAAAAAATGAACTTATAACCAAATACACACACATAAACACACATACAAACACACATGAACACACGCGAATAATAAAATATACAACAGCTTGTACATAGCGACTTACAAATCACACTTTGGAACATATTATAAACATATGAAAAGAAAGGAATACACACCGAGACAAGCACACACGGGGACTAAACTTACCAAATATACTTATTGATATTTAAGTGAATTTAACTTGTTGCCTACATATACATGTAGACTTACATACACAAAGATATTCACACATTTATGTATGTATATATATATATATATATATATATATATATAT
>NC_068983.1:154301616-154306155 GCF_001194135.2 Octopus bimaculoides | reverse complement strand
ATATATGTATGTATGTATATATACTACACATTTTACACGTATGGTTCTGAAATTATGTTTTCAGAGATGATATGCTACTTCATAATATTTTTATGTTAAACAAGATTTTCCAATTTCCTTTAAAACCATCTCTCATAGTGTTGAAATGATGTAGAAACTTAAGATTAGTGTTACATTTCTTCTTATAGTTTATTTATACCCTACTGTTTACGTTGCAACTGAAATCATCACCTATGTTTCGTACCTTATCATTGCTCCATAAGGCAACACATAAGCTTCTACTAAGTTCTCCACTAAACTAGAAATAGGAGTCAAATACGTTCCTAAAGGGCGCGTTAGATAATATAATCATGCATGTCCTTAAACTGATAGCTTGATTACTGTCATGGCCAGGTTGTTCCTGATCAGACTGCTTGATGAAGAATGATCTAGTGTGATCAGCTAAAATAGAGGTTCTCTATGAACCGCAAAGTAGAGACTGCCCTATTCAGAACGCCAGCCTTCTAGATTCTAAAATAAATATTATGAAAGGATATTCAAGAATCTAGAATATCCTTTCATAATATTTATTTTCGCAAAACAGTCGACTGTCTTCTGTGCATGGGGAATATTAACTGCGTGGATCTCACCGCTTCTGACAGAATAAATCTGGTAATGTTTTCGGTGAAAGGTGTGCTTAATCATTACGGCCAGACTTATATAACAATAGTATGAACGACAACAGCAGCGACCTTAATAACTACAGCAATCAGGAAAGGGCCCTTATTTATACAATCACCAAACATGCTAGAAGTACTTTCCAAATTCTTCTGAAGACAACCCTTCCACCTTTTAAATGAGGTAGTGTGTGTGTGTGTGTATGTGTGTATGTGCGCCTGCGCGTGAGTATATATGTATATTTCTTGGACGGAATTTATAAACATTTGATGCGGCTCTACGTGTGTTTCCACGAATCACATGCCTCTTAAAATCACAGACCGTATTCCTGGGATGATTGCAATATAGTCCTTAGTATCTGTGAACATCAATTTCTTCAGGCGATATGACATTAATGGATGTTTAACAGAGGCTTGTTTATCCCTTTTGACTTGTGAGAAGTTTGGTCGAGTTATGTGGATATTTTGTGTCTATCTGGTGGGGAAGAGAGGAAGCTAATGAAAAAAGAGGACGGAATGGTAGTTATATGGCGATTGAGGTGTGCGTATGTGGTCTATTCAGTCTGCAGATGTCAAGGATGGGTAGTGCATTCCTTTGTTCGATCTCATTTAAAGCATGGCTCTTTTCAGTGAATTCCGAAGTAAACAGGTTAACACGTACAACCACAATAGCCATCATCTGTTTGAGTTCATTGTCTGAATTGATAAATGATACTTTCTTACGGTGACCTTTTAATTATGTTTGGTGGTACAGTGGTATAGTGTATAGCATCTTAAACATTGGTTTGTTTGCTTATTTGTTTGTGTTACTTCCTTGTTCTATAATATGCTAAGGGCAGTTGATGTTTTTCCGTTTCAAAAAGTCTTTTCGTATTCCAGAAACGATGATTTACTTTTATGTTTACATGATATGATTACATCGGAGTGTCTAGTAATTACTTTTTCCCTGAATATGGTGATTTCCAGAGTTTTTTCTTGACATACATTGCATACCCGTGATGTTCCGTTGTATGGTGCAGTATCTTTTATGCTCCGTTACATTACGAGGTTCGATAGTGATGTGGAGTGCCCTTTGTTTATATTGGCATCCCACATCACTATCGAACCTCGTCTGGAGGCTGACGATCATAGGCTTTTATCGTAGCCGGTTGAAAAACAACCATAGCAACAGCAAATTTCCGGCGCATTCATGGTGATGAAATGGTCTTTATGATGATCAATGAACGAAATTACTTGAGCTATATTTACATATTTGCTCAGACCATTTTGATAAAAATGTATAAATGTTATCAATAGATTGGGCTCCACCCACAGGTCAGGCAGTGGTGTAAGTTCGGGTGAGAGATTAACTCAACTTGTCAATATGATATTTACCTTTGAGAGGCAGGCCATCACGTTTGTGTCTACCACAAGGCTTTGGTCCTAACTTTGACAAAGAGATGCCTACACACAGTGGTCTAAAACTCAAAAGTTCATAGTTAAGAAGCGACCATCTTAACCGCACAGCTGATTTGAGCTTCCGGACAGATATAAGATTAAAACCTTGTCTGGAGATTTGGAGAATGGGTAGAGTATCCAGCAAAATTTCTTTGAAAATTGGAGGTCATTCCCATTGAGTTTTGAGCTCAAAACCTGTTGAACTAAATTTTATATCCCGGGAGAGATGTAAAATACTGAATTATTAAATTAGCGCATGAAAATAACTACAAAAATTATACTGTGATGAAATGGCCGATATCATATTTTATTATTGCAGCAGGAACAGGAAATACGTTGCATATGTTTCGATCACTTTACATCTTTCAGTTCCATGTATAGAATATCTTATCACAAACATAAGCACTGTCTTACTGTTATGTGGCATGTGTCAAACATATATTGCGGTGATTTGACTAGCAAATAGCTGTACGCCTTTGACTAGCGAATAGCTGTACATCTTTGTATTCGTGTATGTGTGTGTGTGATTGGTTTTTAACACCATTTCATTTTAAATTTATGAAATAAAAACCGTTTAGAATTAAATCATTAATGATATCTCTTAGTTGAATCCAAGAATTTAAGAATTTGATTCACATTAGAACTTGTTGAACTTCGTGATACCGTCTATATTTACGTTATATTATTTACTGAATTTATTGAAGGCGGTGAGCTGGCAGAATCATGAGCACACTGGACAAGATACTTGGCGGTATTTCGCCCTTTTTTACGTTCTGAGTTCAAACTCCACCGAGGTTGACTTCGCCTTTCTTCCTTTCGGGGTCGACAAATTAATTATCAATGAAACACTGGAATCGATGAACTCAGCTAGTCTCCTTCCCTCAAATTTCAGGCCTTGTGCATTTAGTAAAAGGGATATATTAAATTTATATTGATAAGTGTTATAAAACATACGTTAGTCTTCGGGCAAGCTGCAAATACGATGCTAGAACTTTCATTTCATAGTGATAAACATCGATAAAACTTTGCTGGTTACTCTTACGTATGGTGATGTTTCAAAAAATATTTATTACTCTTCATGCAGAGAATGTGGTAAATGTCAGTTAAAATTTGTTGCAATGATCTCAAGCACCGTAGAATAAAAGTTAGCTTCCGGCAACTGTAGTGAGTAGTTTTAATTTTAATACTCGTTGCAAATATTTATTTGTTTTCTATTGTTAGAAAGCAGGCATGAACGTTACAACATCCAATTTCTCCGTTCCTTCCTTTCTTTTATAAAGAAAATACAAGAATTCATATTTACTCAAACGAAAACTGTAAATATACATCATCAACTATTTGATATTTCTTTAAGAGAATCTGCTAACGAGTGATAAACAGTATTGACACTGTCGGTGAAGATGAACAAAAAAAAAAAAAGAAATACTGAACTATGGAGTTCAGGTCTTCCAATGAATTTAAAATAATCCAAATATCTATATTCACAGGAATATTAAATAGAAAAACAGAAAAAAGGATTTAAAAAAATCAAAAACAAACAAAAAAACGGCAAAAAATACCACCTATTTCTTTAATTCAACTTGTCAATTTTTCTCAATATCTCTTTCGTTTAGAGAAGTTTCATATTGATAGACAGAAGTGAAATTGAAACGAAAAATCAAAGTTTTATCGTACACTGTTGCTTCTTTTCTAAATATACTAGACGTTTTTCAGTCACAAAACTAAATAAAATACTCTCATAAAAAAGTTTCCTATGTTATAAGATTTCTTCAAAATTAGATTTAATATTCAGCAGATTTATTCTAAGGAATTTAGTTAGATGTCTTCTGCATAACTTGGTGCATTTTAAAGCACTGTTTTGGTCCTCGAAGAGTAAAGGTAAAAAGTGAAGTGGACTAGATTATTATTAACTTTTGAATTTCGCATTTCTTATATAAACTAAATATAGTCTATTTTTCTGCTTATTAATGTTGTTATTTTGAATTTTGTAACAGCGACTGTCTAACAGTGCAAACACGTGCATACACATACGGGCACGCACACACTGACATTCACGCTCGCATTCACACATACATATATATTCCAGAATCTCTATCTTTAAATATAAAAGAATGGAAACATATAACGTATTTACTTCAGTAGAATCCCTATACAAAGTTCATATAAATATGCGCGCACACATACATGTATATGTGTCTTTGTGTTTATGAGTGTGTGTTTGTGTGTGTGTGTGCAGAACAATTACTTTATATAGCATATAAAGTATAAAGTGATGCGTGGGTTAATGTCTAATGAAAAAAAAACTGTATGAAAAATATAAACATATTTAAACGAACGCGTGTAAGTGTGTAATAACTTTTCTTATCGGTGTAAATATATCATGCTCTAATGTGTGGGGGCGTGTATGTTCATGTATATATATATATATATATATATATATATATAT
>NC_068983.1:154298592-154301315 GCF_001194135.2 Octopus bimaculoides | reverse complement strand
ACAGTTACACATATACACGAGCAACTGCGCATATACACGAATACATATATATTCCCCTGAAATTCAAATTGCATCAGTGAACGATGTCACACCAGCTCCTGGCGACATATTTTTTCCCCTCAGATTTATATTTTCTCAGCGTTGGTAAATAAACAACTAAAAATAATACCCTAACTTCGTTTATTTTTTTTTTATTTTCATTTTTTTCTGAACCGTTCGACTTTGAAAAAGATATTTGTCTTTTGTGTATTTGTCTCCTGGTGTGTAGTAGAGTATGATCTGATTAGTTAAGGTAATCAACGGGGCAGAAGAAATATACTTGAAATTGTTTCTTTCAAAAAGACCAGTGAAATGTAAAGCATTTTCTTCTATTTTTGGCAGAGAGGCAATCATTTTATTCGAAACATGGAGAAAAATTTCATCATAGTAAAATAAAATGAATTTCAATTTTATTCTTGTGTCCTATTTTTTCGAAAATTTCGTTTTGACATGAAAGGAAAAAACCGTATTGCGTGAGATTAAAATGGTATTATAGAATTATGTTCGGTTAGTTCAGTTGCTTTATATATCTTGTGATATTTCTTTGTAGTTTAGGAAGACAGTGAAAAGGCAGAAACAGTAGATCATTATCGAACTAAATTTTCTTTTGTATTTAGTTCAATCTCTGTATGACTTGAGTTTAAAAAGTCCCAGTCATATACAAAATTCGATTAACCCTACTATCTTATACCGCCGCACATTTACAGCATTTTAAGAACTAAAATAAGTCGTAATTATAAATATATATTTGACTAGATGTATAGTGGATAATAAAGCAACACCAAGCTGACTTAATTGGGGCGTCTAATGTGCAGACTGTTGTATCTGTAGTTCAAATTTTTTCACTGAGGTTGTGCTGTATCTTTATCCCACTATAGCCAATTAATATGAATACATTGTATTTCTTTGACATAATTAGGTACGAAATTAAGCATCTAAGCCAACATGTTAATTATGCAACTTACAAAATGATTGTACTGTTCGAAAGAATTAATTGAAATCCTAGTCTGAATATAGCTTAAGGTGGCGTGCTGGCAGAATCGTTAGCACGCTGGGCAAATATGCTTAGCGGCATTACGTCTGTTTGAGGTCAAATTCCACTGACGTCGACTTTACCTTTCATCCTTTCGGTATCGAAAAAATAAGAACTAGTTGAGCCCAAGGGGTCGATGTAACCGACTTATTCACTCCCCGAGGCCTGCAGGCATTGTGCCAACATTTGAAACCAATATAAATATAGCTTAGTTAGGTCTACCGCCTCCTATAGCAACTTCTCTTTTTCTTGGCTCGTGTGGATTTAACGGTGATATCACTGCTTTGGTGGCAACTGCCGCCTTGCAGAACGCAGATAACAAAGTGGATGCACATAGCAAGTTGATTTGAAGCATTTCAGTTCAGATTCGTCGATAACGATTTAGAAAGAAAGAGCAATAAAATGAAACATGAAGTAGTGAATTGATAAAATTAGGTCTTCCTCTAGAGTCATAAGACAATATTCTTTTTGGCTCCAGGGCGGCGAGCTGGCAGAAACGTTTGCACGTCGGTCGAAATGCTTAGCGGTATTTCGCCTGCCGTTACGTTCTGAGTTCTAATTCTGCCGATGTCGACTTTGCCTTTTATCCTTTCGGGGTCAATAAATTAAGTACCAGTTACACACTGGGGTCGATGTAATCGACTTAATCCTTTTGTCTGTACTTGTTTGTCCCCTCTATGTTTAGCCCCCATATAGGCAATAAAGAAATAAGAAACGTTTGCACGCCGTCTTTACGTTCTGAGGTCAAATTCCGCCGAGGTCAACTTTGTCTTTCACCCTTTCGAGGTCGAAAGAAATTAAAGGAACCGCGGACATTTCAATTTAGTCGTGTGTTTCGCTAGTGTGTAGAGTAAATAATAAGAAATCTGGAAGTTTTCTCCATCAATATCTACCGAGAAATGAAACCAATTCCTCTTTTCAGCAATACACATACGCAATCATACACGAACATATATATGCCCACATACTCGCACACATACACACATACGTACATATCTAAGAGGGAAGAGTGCTGAAAAGTTACTGGCATGAAGGGTCTTGCGAAAGGCCTGGTTGCAGGCCCATCCTTCCGAGTCTTTTTTACAGTGCTTAGAAAAAATGTAGGACTACTACAATGTATGTGAATTTGAGAAGGGAATATATTGAATAAAGTCATAATTAACTGATCCTCCTGATTTTATTTCACCTAAAGCCAGCAACATTTCAGCGTCCCCTCCTATATAAACACATTCACACACCTACACACGCATTAATATAGACTTATATGCACGTACATCGTGAAAGGGATTTATAATAGATGGAGCGACGATTTGTGTCCTTGAGCAGAAACACAAGATTTTCACTGGAAAAAATATATACGTATTTGCATCGGGACATTTTTCGCATCGAAGGCCGGCGATTGTCGTACGCTGAGGACTCGAGTCCGTACGTATCGCAGATCAAGGTGGGAAGGATGACTTCCCTTTGCAAATACAGTTAGGACACAGATGTGTGTCAATAGCCAGCTGGAGGAGATGTTCTCCTGGGGCTAAAAGCAACAGTAACATTCACCCTTAGGGGTCAGCCGCATTTAAGTGGCAAATATACTTCACCTTGTCGTGCAGTTACTGTTAATACCTCGTTCAGAGATTTAACATTGCTTATATATATA
>NC_068983.1:154295180-154297507 GCF_001194135.2 Octopus bimaculoides | reverse complement strand
ATATATATATATATATATATATATATACTTACATACATACACGTGTATATATATATATGTATATATATTTATTTATATATTTATATATGTGTGTGTGTTTGTGTGTGTTTTGATGTGTGTTTGCAAATGCATTAATATACCCCCACACACACACGCACACACACGCATGCACACACACACACTTTTATATGAATCGTAACGTGCTTCACTAGATGAGGAACAGAAAATATACGCATAAAATTTATAACTCTTTGCTTGAACTGCACTTGAAATTTGCTATGCGAAAATAAACTGAATGAAAAATGTACAGATAGGAAATAATACTGCAACAACAATATATCATTTTATCTGAGACTGTCCAATACATACACTTTCTGGAAAAATATTGGACAGCTAAACCAGCTAAATTACATGTATATATATATTATATGCATATATGTATCTATGAATGTATTAATATATAACTGTATATGTATATCAAGTCTGTGTTCAAGATTTTATGTGGACATCTTTTTGTTACTTATCTGTAGTACTGCAGATGTACGTTACAATATATACGTATCTCTCCAATGCAACTTAGGCATAATATGATTTATATTTGTTGAGAATGTGTGTCAAAGAAATGTAATATCCTTGGAAGTTGTAAAGGAAAACTGAAGAACCAGTTTTGAATTTTAACACAATACATTGTTATGTTTCACCCTAAGTGGAACAAATGACAATCAGTCTCTGGCTTCAAATAGAGTTAATGTATACAAAGTGGAGAGTTCAAGGCGAAGCGTTTCACTATGTCAACTAGACTTTCAGGCGCCACTGAGAAAATAGCGTCCTTTGTCCTAGTGGGATTCTATAACACAGACGTTTTGTCTGGCCAGTGAATGCTAATTGAACCATATTTAACTAAAAAGATCCAGATACTCCTCATTGTCCGAATACAAAGGAACTGTACATATCGCATATCATTCTGTGAAAAGTAGAGTGTCCATTTGGTCAGTTTCATATTTTGCAATAAATTCTGATGTTCCTACCGCTTCTGCATTTCTATCACGAAGAAAAGAAGAAAAAAAACGGTTGTGGGCTTAGTGACATATATGTTATGTAGACATGATAAATATGTTCGTTTTTGGTGAGTTTCAAAAGATAAAAAACACTAACAAAATGTAGAAATACTGAAAACTAGTTTGAAGAGTAATATTCACTATCGTTGAGGATCATAAAGATTCCACTGAAGAGTGTTTGTGTCAACGTAGATACAGGCTGAATATTTATCATATTGAAGTGTGTTTGGATCAATAACTTCTTGTTGTTCTTGTGTTGCCTGTAGTTCTAAAATTGTTGCAATTCATTCAACTTCCCATATTTCAATTTTTATTATAAGTATATCTATTTGGAGAATTGATGCAAACAAAAAACACTCAAATAAACTTCCGACACATTGGGATTTTTTCGATGCAGTATTGAATAAGGAAATGACTCCTGTTTTGTTTCGTGTGTCAAAAGAGTATGGCAAATGCGACCTTACCGTAGAAGTACCAATACAGTAAAGAAACGAATGTGATGTTGCTGGTGAATGAAGGAAACAAATAAACTGTGCTTACAAGATTAAGTGAATTAGAAGCAATTTAGTGATAAATAAAGAATATTATTAATAATGTTATTAGTTTTATTATTCAGGCACAGTGACATCCTAGTATTTGTTTGGGAAGGACAGTTAAACGTCTGCTCATTGAGGAAGTTTAATAACAGCAGAACATGCCTAGAAGTGTTTCCTGTATGAAGAAAATGAAATTTAATTCATTTATATATGTATGCAAAATGTCCTTTCTGTCAACTGATTATTTCAGTATTCTACTGTTTCAATATTTATACCAAGTATATCCGGACAATTATATCTATATCAATAATGAATTTCAATTAAATTTCAGCTCCTTAAAGTTGTATACAGTTAGCAGGCATAGACTTATGATAAAAAATGAGACGAAACAGATGTGTGCAGGCAAAGGAAAAGGAAGTGGAGAGTGAATGCTACAAGAGCACCGTTAATGGCAAGGACGTCATTAACCTCATTCGGATTTCGGCTATTAACCCAAGAAGTGGTTCGTCGCCATCGTATTCTATGAATAGACATCGTCAGTTAGCGAGAGATGATACTTCGCACATGGTACAACTATTCTATAACACGACAGATGTTGGTTCGATCTCACGCATGGAGAATTTGTTTGTATGTATGTACGTATATATATTGCTATGTATGAGGAGAGTCATTTTGTTTAACTGCCTCATATATATATATATATATATGTATATATATATATATATATATATAT
>NC_068983.1:154292416-154294283 GCF_001194135.2 Octopus bimaculoides | reverse complement strand
TGTGTGTGTGTGTGTGTGTGTGTGTGTGTGTGTGTGTGTGTGTGTGTGTGTGTGTGTGTGTGTGTGTGCATGTGAGCCCAAATATGGGTGTATGAATAAATACGAATCAACTTCTCTCGCTGATACAGAAATATGCTATATGTAGTTTTCAAACACGATATTGTGCCTTTTGAATTATATTTTCTTATCATTATTGTTCGGTTTCAAATAATCGCTAAAATACCCATCCCAGGCAGGTTGTCTCTAAGTAGTAGCTTTAGCAGCTAAAAAGACCAGCCAACCACATATTGGTTAATGCAATCTTTAATACATCGCCTTGAAAAATATATAAGGTTCCTCATGGCTGGCAAGCGTTAGTGTCTGCTCAATTAAGTATGTCATGAACAGAAAAATAAACAATAACAAAAACTGCAACATCAATAACAACAGCAGCAACATCACTGTCACACACTGTTTTCCTTTGCTCTTGTGTTTTCAGTCTTTCTGTATACTCTCTTTTACTCTTTCACTTGTTTCAGTCATTTGACTGCGGCCATGCTGGAGCACCGCCTTTAGTCGAGAAAATCGATCCCAGGACTTATTATTTGTATGCCTAGTACTTATTCTATCGGACTCTTTCTGCCGAACCGCTAAGTTACGGGGACGTAAATACACCAGCATCGGTTGTCAAGCAATGGTGGGTAGGGGACAAACACAGACACACACAGACACACACACACACACGCACACACACACACACACACACACGCGCACACACACACACACACACACACACATATATATATATATATATATATACATATATACATATATACGACGGGCTTCTTTCAGTTTCCGTCTATCAAATCCACTCACAAGGCTTTGGTCGGCTCGAGGCTATAGTAGAAGACACTACTGAACCCAGATCCATGTGGTTGGTAAGCAAGCTATTTACCACACAGCCACTCCTGCGTCTATGTGTTAATTCAGTCTTTCTGTATATGTTAATACCAAATGTTTGAAGACGCTCCCATACATGTGAGATGCACAGCTTGGTCAAGGAGCATTTTCAATGCAAATGTAGCGACGAGTACAATTCAGACCATTTCACAGCGGAATCACATAAATACGCAAACTTGCCATCAATTTTGTTGTTATTTAGTCCAAGATCAGTTTTCATCGAGCAGGATCAAAATTAAAAGGCAAGCGGTCCATGATCGTCCCAATTTCTTTACATATTTGCAAGGTGGGTGAGCCTGATTTGAGGGAGACTTAGTTGCTATTTTTTATGGGCCGAGTGATTTCAAGAATCTTTGATTAACTCGCACTACGCTATTCGCAGTATACAACGCTGTACACTTTGTAAACAAGATATGGAGTACGTGGCCAGATGCCTCTTGTTCTTCCTCATTTGCCAGTTTGATTTCGTGTCATGCATTTATAAACAATATGCTTCGTATCGACTGTTCGAGCTGGAGAAGTGGGTCAATGAGCCGATCAGATGTTCACTGGAAACATAATTTAGAATGAAGACATTTGTACCACAGAGAGGAAAATTACAAAAATATAAAATGAAAATACCAATTACCAAATTCTATACACGGAATTGTATATACACTAGCTCTGAAATATATTTGAAGTTATAACTACAAAATTATTTTAACCGAAAGCTAGAAATAATTTCCCATTTATCATCACCAGTTCTTCATTTCTATTTCATCATCTTTGTCTTCATTGAGGTCTCATAGCATCTAATCAATAAAGTAAACATTGATAACATTATTGTTGCTTCAGACCAGTGAGGTCTGCAGGCTAGAATTAAGTCCCAGGTGTGTGTGTGTGTGTGTGTGTGTGTGTGTGTGTGTGTGTGTGTGTGTGTGTGTGTGTG
>NC_068983.1:154289802-154290380 GCF_001194135.2 Octopus bimaculoides | reverse complement strand
CAGACAAATACATAACAAAAACACCAGGACTTACAAATATATATAACATACAGAATATTGCACTACTGGGTACTGCACACGTTCTACGCAAAACACTTTCAATACAGTAAACATAAGAGCACCACAGCAAACTACAGCACATACCCAAGGCGCACAGAGCTGCGCTCGGTAGTGAAGTGAAAGCACGTTATAAAAATAAAACTACTGAACAATAATAATAATAATAATAATGACAACATTTGAAAAATACCTTAAGAATGAGAACCCAGGTTCGAAATTTCCCCAGGACACCTGATGAATGCTGGAGAGTATATCAGCCGAAACGTTGTGTTAACAACAAACAAGATGCGGATTCCTCATCTCTCAAATATAGAACTGAACCGACGCTGTGTGCTAATGTCACCGTAACTTAGCGGTTTGGCAAAAGAAAGCGGTAGAAGTACTAGGCTTACAAAGAATAAGTTCTGGGGTCAATTTTTTTAACTATAGACTGTGTTCCAGCATGGCCGTAGTCAAATGACTGAAACAAATAACAGAATAAAATACATGCATACACACACGCACACACACACACACAC
>NC_068983.1:154283305-154285912 GCF_001194135.2 Octopus bimaculoides | reverse complement strand
ATATATATATATATATATATATATACGTGCATGTGTGTACGAATATGTGTGCTTGTGTGTATTACAGGTGTTAAGTAAAAAATAACAAAAAAAATTTTGTAAAGGATTCAATATAGGTGTAGTGTTCTCTCATTTGTGTGAACGATAAAATCAAGATTCGCATGCTGTGAGGTGTATCAAAACTGCTCGAATAACTCCAAAGAAACAAAATTTCAATTTCCATTCAAACAATACATACGCACACACATAAACACACACATGCACATACATGCATACAAATATTGACGTTGATAATTTCCATAACATGGATACATATTGAGAATTTATGACCAGTTGCATTTTCGCTAGATACTGAAGAGATAAAATAACATTTTATAAAATCATAATTTTTCTAGCAAGCAATTACGTAATTCAGGTAATATATGCCGAAACACGTGTATGTTTTATAAAGCATAGAGTGGTATATATGCATTCAATATTTTATTAATAGAATTCATATATTATATAAATATACACTTACACAGATAAATACATACCTGGATGTATAGCTTTTACAAATTCCTTTCTTTGCACGTTTCTGGCATTGCAATGTGTCCATTATGATACGATATCTTGAAAAGTTCAGGCAGTCAAATTAAAACCAATTCCTTTTTTTTTTTTTTTTGCGTTCGGGCTTACTGTACTACCTCTTGTTGACAAGCTTACGAGGACGAAACAAATCAACGTCTGCTTTTAATCGGTGAAGGTAAAAAAACATTCAAATATAGCGAAACGCTTCAGGCACAAACTGCTATGTTCACACAAATCGCCATATATATATATATATATATATATATATACATTCGAAACGCTTAGTTTTAGAATGGTGGCAGCAGATGAAGGAAATGTTCTATACGTGGCCTGTATGTTTTTTGTGCTCTGTTTATGTTCTGTTTTTCATTTTGTCCACGTTTTTTTGTTGCATCCTGTACCCAGATATGCATCTATATAGAATTGTAGATGTAGGTATGTACATACATGTACGTATATATGCATATACTCACATATTATTTGTATTATATATACATGTATGTATATATGTATGCATGCATGTATGTATGTATATATGTATGTATGTATGTATATATGTATGTATGCATGTATGTATGTATGTATGCATGCATGCATGTATGTATTTATGTATGTATACACGTGTTGTGCCATGCTCGAAACATCATTTCTACTCTTATTTCCAATCTAAAGCATTCACTGAGCCTTCATCTAATATAGTCACTCCGTACATTAAATGTTTGCGCTTCTGCGTATATGCGTGTATGAGTGTATGAATATGTCCGTGTGTATGTGTATGAGTATGCGTGTATGCTTGTGTATGTATATACGTCAGAGTGTGCTTTGTAGAATGCAGTAAAGGCATGTCATATATGATATAAATTTATTATTAGGCTGAAAAACCTTCCAGCTACCTGCGCATACCTACTTGCTAAATTTCATCGATTTTGTTAAAGCATACAAGCTACGTAACAAACAAATTAAACACAAGTCTCCTTTTCTAACCGATAGTATTTTCTTTTGAATGATAACTTTCTTTTAAAGTAATGGGCCCCGTAAAAATATTTTTGATATGTTTAAAATTTTTGTTTCTACGCAAAAGACTTGATTTTCTCTATTGAGACCTTTATGTTTAGAATTCATAGCAAAGCCTGACAGAGCGAAGCAAGTGCTCGACAAAAAATCCGGATGCATAAAGCCCAATCAAAAACAGAAGCTTGTCTTATGACTGCAAATCAAAGAAATATAATCTATAATAAATCTCATTTCTTGCGGAAAATACTCGGTGAAAAATCGTACGACTCTCCTTAGAATCGCATACAACACATCAATTCAAATTTGTTAGTCACAGTACAAATGGCTTTATCACTCTATTTTGTCACTATGATACGTATCCAATAAATATTTTTTGATCCTTCTTCCTTTGAAACAGCGATTTAGCCCCAGCGGAGTAATCTTCGGACAATTTGGACTACGTTCATTTTTATGGCTTCAGAATCCATTCTTATACTCTTGACTCACTGCTTCAAACCGCAGACTTTACTGTCAACATTTCCTATCAACTCTAGTCTAATACTTTTTCAACCGCATCTATTATTTACTCAGCTTGAAGTATTAAGAAAAAGGAAATAAATAAATAAAATCGATCGACTAAAAGTTTTCTAAATGTGAAACATGAGCTGCGAGAGAGAGAAAGGATTCTCTTCATTTACATACAAAGACATACCTGTATATATATACATACACGCATGCAGGCTTACGTACATGCATACATTTCTAACAGCAAATGCAAATACACAGCGTCACACACACACATTCGTATTTGTACCCAAGTGTTGTCGCTTCGCGATACCAACAATACCAGTAAATAGTAGTAAACATAACAGTGCTAGCAATAATACTAAGGAGACTGATAGGTAAAATGGCGGTAGCGATATCAATAAAACAATAGTAAGCAAAAGAACACTTAACATGTGACGCAGTGAAACTCTTACATGCGCCGACGTCGCAGTGGGACGTCGGCGACTAAACCGGCAATCCCGCTAAGCTTGGTTGGTG
>NC_068983.1:154282391-154283182 GCF_001194135.2 Octopus bimaculoides | reverse complement strand
AAATATTGATTTTGAACACCCCACGGAAACAAAAACAAAGCCCAGCAAAGGACAGATGAAATGTAAAGATTCATTGGCCATCTTAAAACGAGAAAAGAGGTACACAAAACAAGGTACACAAAACAAGGTAATTTTGGTCGACAGCCTATTTAGGAGATGTAATACTTTCATTAAAAAATAAAATGAGGTAAATAGGAATTTTTTCTTACCTAGATTACAACCTGTCAGTGGCTAAGGGGTTCCTCCTTGGATATAAAGCGCTAAACCACAAATCCGATTAATAATCGGTTGGGGTTACAAAACCATATATATATATGTATGTATGTATGTATGTATGTATGTATACATTCTTTTATTCTTTTACTTGTTTCAGTCATTTTACAGCGGCTATGCTGGAGCACCACCTTTCAGTCGAACAAATCAACTCCAGGACTTATTCTTTGTAAGCCTAGTACTTATTCTATCGTTCTCTTTTTGCCGAACCGCTAAGTTACGGGGGACGTAAACACACCAGCATCGCATGTCAAGCGATTTTGGGGGGTGGGGGAACACACATACGTATGAGGCTAAAGTAGAAGACACTTGCCCAAGGTGCCATGCAGTGTGACTGAACCCGGAACCATGTGGTTCCGGGTTCAGTCACACTGCGCCTGCGCCTATATGTATATAGTAGAATAATAAATAGAAAGTTCTTGGTACAGTATTATGTTTATTTGAAAGACAGTATATATATTAGAAAACTAATAAGGTACTCAGATATCTGGATGGTTGTACATTTACAGATTTTTTTT
>NC_068983.1:154281552-154282381 GCF_001194135.2 Octopus bimaculoides | reverse complement strand
TATATACACGCACACACACACAAATATACACACACATATACGACGGACCTCTGTCAGTTTCCGTCTACCAAATCTACTCGCAAGGTATTGTTCGACCGGAGGCTAGAGCAGAAGGCACTTACGCAAGGTGCTACGCAGTGGGACTGAACTCGGAACAATGTGGTTGGGAAGCACGCTTCTTACCACACAGTAACCACGCATATATATCAAATACTCGAACTGGTGAGTGTGTTAAATAATAAGGCACTAAAAGAGAATGACTCTCACCAGACACAATAATATATATATATACTGATACAGGTGTAAATATATAATGCTACTGCAGTTTTATGCGTGTGTGTATGTATGTGTGGGTATGCATGCGTGCGTGCATGCGTGTGTATGTGTGTGTGTGTTGTTATTGTTGCTTTTATGTGTATGTTGTTATTGTTGCTGTTGTGTGTGTGTATGTGTGTGTGTATGTTTATGCATTCATATATTAATATTTCTATTTAACGTCATGATAGCTTTATGTATGTGTAATTTATGTTTTGTATAAACAGAAATGTGTAAGAAAGAGTGAGATGGAAAGAGAAGGAAAAGAATCTGAAAGTTATATTGTTAAGCAGAAATAATTTACGGAAAAGAGGCCGAGAGGCACATCCACGCATCCACGCATCCACACATCCATCATACACACGAACACACATATAATTGCTGGCAAAGCAACAGTATTTTGTTTTGTAACAGTAATATACAACTAAGTATATATTATATATATATATATATATGTGTGTGTGTGTGTGTGTGTGTGTGTGTGTGTGTGTGTGTGTGTGTGTGTGTGTGTGTG
>NC_068983.1:154279187-154281005 GCF_001194135.2 Octopus bimaculoides | reverse complement strand
TATATATATATATATATATATATTTATTTATTTATATATGCATACAGGCAAGAACTGCAAAATTTAAATGCGCTCTCTGAAAATATTATACATATGAACAAAAGTGAAAATTGCATTACCGAAATCGATTAAAGGGCCAGTACAGAATGCCTGAAGCTTGTACAAAATGCTTTATATATTTGGCACTGTATATATATTGAGGTCATAACCTGAAATTTAGGGAAGTCAGACCCCAATTAAATTTTGCTGCCAATGTTTCGAAATAAGTTATATTGTGTATGAAACTGAAATATGTACCTGCCAAACATGAGTAGCCAGAGCAGCGAGCTTGTGTGTGTAGAACGGAAAACATTAGATTGTGTATGTTTGTGTATATATATTTATGAATGTGAATGTGTATATGTATGTAATGGGAGATGGGGAAATGATTGCTTGTATATGTATTTATTTATATCTATTTATTTGTTCAACTACGTCTGATGAATAGAATAAACGCCTATATAAAATGTGTGGATATATGCTGACATATATATATGATTGTATATATTTGATCTTTTGTATGTGCATACGTAAATTCATGGAAAGATTCTCGCGAACACACACACACATACACGTGTAACTATGCATATATATATATATATATATATATATATATATTTGTACTTATATATGTAAATATGTATCTATATATCTATCTATATATAAGTATATATGTGTCTTTGTGTGTGTGTGTATGCTCAACCACGTGCATATTTGCATATATTGAGGAAGTAGATCATAATTCATAAGCTCATCACATGATAGTCATTCTTGCACTTATAAATAAAACCTTTTATACGTCTACATTCTCTGTATTTCTCTGCCACTCTCAGTTGTTTGTGTTATTTCCTTCTCTTCTGCTAATATAATCTTAATATATATAATTATATATAAATAAGTACATAGTATATACTTGTATATATAAGCATTGCAATTAAAAAGGGTTTTTGCTCTGTATCCAGTATTAATTCTAGTCTCTATATCCTTATATTCCTTGTTTACACTGTGAAATATGGCCTTAGCGTAAATACCGGTGACTTTTTTTAAGGAGTAACTGTACACTTACGCAGACGTATTCCATAACCCAGTCAACAGTAACTAGATTAAGGCCTGACTTCAAATATACAACAGTGTCAAGAGGAAGCGATTGACATAACCACTAAGCTTAATATAGAAATCAAAACGGAAATGCGTCTTTCCGTTTTGTTATTGCAATATAGTATGCACATTTTTTGAAACAGTAATTTTGTTAACCATAACTTTGTAATACAAGGAAATATCTTTATTTTATAATTTTTGTATTTTCTTGTAATTCGAAATTTATATGCACTACTTAAAACAGATGCGTCCTAAATGCGTCTTTCACTGTTATTAAACCAATATCGTTTATCTTGAAATTATGTCTTTTGTTCAGTTAAAAAATTCGGTGATATTTTGAGGGTAAAGCAGTTTGTTTTTCCTGTAATGATTTCACACCACAGCTGATGCTCAGTGACACACAAGCACACACACACACACGCACGCACGCACGCACACACACACACACACACACACACACACACACACACACACAAAATCATTCAAAGTTACGCACACATATTCAACCACACACACATACACACACATTCATTCAAACTCACGCACATTCAATCAAACACGCAGTCACACGCGCACACATACGATGGTATGTCGCTTCTGTTGGCTTTCTGAATAGTAGATACGTAGCATTAAAATACAGAGTGTGGAGGCGCGTGGCTTAGTGGTTAGGGTGTCAGCAGC
>NC_068983.1:154276999-154277824 GCF_001194135.2 Octopus bimaculoides | reverse complement strand
ATATATATATATATATATATATATATATACATATAGATTCTTTTTTCTTTCTTTTATTTCTTTCAGTTATTTTACTGCGGCCATACTGGACCACCGCCGTCAGTAGAGCAGATCCACTCACAAGGCTTTGGTCGGTCCGAGGATATAGAGGAAGACACTTGTCCAAGGCGCTACTCATTGGAACCGAACTGGGAACCGTGTGGTTGGAAAGCAAACTACTTACCACAGGGCCACTCCTGCGTCGAGATCGGGGAATGTTATAGATTTCGATTCCGAAATTTGAATCTAATCCTCCATATGTAAAGCACTGCATATCTCCCATATCTCCTGCGGTTCATTATGTCGTCTTTTAATTTAAAATCTTAGTATAGCGTTCAGAGCCTCTCTTCCTTAACAGCTCCCTGTAAACTAGCGTTCTTGTTTTTTAACGGTCATTTACTTAGCTATATAGTGTTATTACTCGTACGCAACCTTAGCATTTAGCGCATGTTTTGCTTTTCTAAGTTGGTTCCCTGACGATGAATTTATGTGCATTTTCCGTCACCTTTTACTTCTTTAGAGTAGAGTGCACGTAAATTTTGAAACATGTGTAGGATTTAAAGGAACTTATTGATTATACGCGTTTTGATCCATTTATTATTATCCTTCATATCTACTCAAAATACATCACTTTAACATGGTATTTCTACTTATTAACCGGGTATGATATCCCATTTTTTGTGTGGTTTTTGCTACCCTAGTAACTATTAACATATGTACATTATCGAAGTTTTTTCAACCAACATAATAGTAATATATACATAAATTAATATATATATATATATA
>NC_068983.1:154272262-154276673 GCF_001194135.2 Octopus bimaculoides | reverse complement strand
TATACATATACATACACACACACACACACACACACACACACACACACACACACACACACACACACACACACATGCATATGTTTGTGTGTCTGTGTTTGTCCCTATAGCATCGCTTGGCAACCAATGTTGGTGTGTTTACATCCTCGAAACTTAGCAGTTCTACAAAAGAGAACGATAGAATATGTACTACACTTACAAAGCATGGCCTCAGTCAAATGATTGAAACAAGTAAAAGAAAGCAACAATACATATATATACGCATATATTGACTTAAAGTTTTGGCACAAGGCCATCAAGTGCGGGCGAGGAGTAGGTCGATTACATCGGCTCCGGCGCTCAACTCCTACTTATTTTATCGACCCCGAAAGTATGAAAGCCAAAGTTGACCTAGTTGGAATTCAAATTGAGAACATGAAAACGGACGAAATCCGCTAAGCATTTTGCTCGCTGTGCTAACGATTATGCTGCCTTATACATACGCATATATTAACAGTTATTCTTTATTCGAGTTGGAATAAAAACGATTTTATTTTGAACTGATGAATAATTCAATGTTTTGTAGAATACACATTTATTATGTACTTAGAAGATCAGTGATTTTGAAGCTTTAGTCTGCTATCCTTTAGTAAACTGTTCTATGACGAATAGCAGGCGTAAACTTCGAAATCACTCCATATTTAAGTATTTATCCATACGCACAGGCGCGCGCGCGTGCGAACACACACATACAAGCACGCACACACACATGCACGCACACACATATATGTATGTATATATAATTGATACACACGGTAGTGTGTTTCTTATAAAGCAGATCCACTGTACAGTTTGTCTATTGTAGCAGTACAAGTTTTAGGCGATATGGCATGCGTAATCTACTGCAGTACACAAATGTAAGCAAATGAGTGAATTAATAGTTAATAGGTTGACATATCTGCCAGGAAAGTGTTAATTATGCAAATCGGATTTTTCAGGTTACTGAACTCCTTAAAGGCATTGACGGAATATGCAAATTTTATCAAGGAAGAACACTGGTGTTTACACCGCTTCTTGTGAAATAAGATTGAAATCAGCTTAAAAGTGAATTCCTTCATTAGATATAATTTATATTACATGTTAACACACACACACACACACACACACACACACACACACACACACACACACACACACACACACACACACACACACACACACACACACACACACAAACACAAAGCAAAAACGTATAAACGATAATTTAATATATCAATTTATATGTGTATTTGTACCTGTCGGAGGTTATGTACGAATTAATGTGTCCATAAGTGTCATATTAAGATATTAACATCAAGTACGTAGTAAATAGTACAATATTAAGGCATCTAATGCTTTTGGTCTGCAAACTAATTCTTCAGCTGTTCGTTGCATATTTCGTATAAAGATGTATTTATTACCACAAATGAGCGACAAATGTCCAGGCTGTATTTCCTTTTTCTAGTAAATTACCTGCAAATATTTAAGCTATATGAGAAAGGAAATATTCCTTTTTTTATATATTTCCTACAAGCGTATTTTGTTTCAGTTTCGCGTACGCACGCTCACACATACAGACACACAGAGAGACAAACACACACAAAAACACGGAGAGAAACACGCACATTACACAACTAACGTTCAGTATCAACTAACGTTCAGTGTAGAGCTTCGAATGCAAAAAAGCGAGTGTATGATGCATGCCTCAGCATTCTTATCCTGTCAAAGTTGATGTAATATGTTAACTGGCAGATACTTCATGTTCATTCAGCTGGAATAGATTGTCACTATTGTTGTTTAGCCCTAGGTCATCCGTGATAGAAATGATCTATGATGAAGTGCGTTTCGGATGTGGTCAGCATGTCGTGCTTCATATCTCGGATTACATTGACCAGTATGCCAATATGTCCCATGAGAAGTGTCTCTTTTATTGGCGTTTCTGTGACTGGGGTCCACAGTACAATATGGCAAAAATTTTCATGATGACTTCTATTAGATGTAGAATCAAATTCATAGTGTTTGTTTGTCTTCGTTCTGTACAGAAACTCCGTTGTTATCGCTGTTTAGTTAGGTCTACTTCTGCCTCTTGGAAATTATATGGAAATAAATGATGCAGAAAAAAACAAGCACGTCATTACATTACATTCAATACTTTCACTCCTTTCTTATAACTTTTCTTTTACTAGTTTCAGTCATTGGACTGTGGCCATGCTGGAATAGCGCCTTGAAGGGATTAGTGGAACAAATAAACCCCAGTACAATTTTTACCCTGGTACGTATTTAGTCTACCTCTTTGGCCGATCACTGGTTGTCAAGTAAGTGGTGGGGGGGGACAAACATAAACACAAAGACATACGTACAGATCTATACGTACGTACACATACATTTACACACACACACACACACACATACACACACACACACACACACACACAAACACACACATATATTTATATGACAGGCTTCTTTCAGTTTCCGTTTACCAAATCCACCCACAAGAATTTAGTCGGTCAGGGGCTTAGAGAAGACACTTGCCTAATCTGCTACACATTGGGTCTGAACCCGGAACCATGTGGTTGGAAGGCGAACTTCTTATCATTCAGCAACACCTGTGCCTATAATTCTTTTCTTTAAGCTTTTCTAAATCATAAATGTTTTAGGAAAAAGAATAATCATTTCACTGATACAGCAACTGTGTCAAAAGTAATGAAGTAAATTCTACAATTTTACATTTGCTTTCTAATCAAAGTATTGTGACTTTATACTGAGACTGCTGTTGAAACTGTGAATTTATGCAGCCTCTTCTAATATCTAATTAGAAGTGTTATTAAAGACGCAGCATAGCACTAGTAATAGAATTCGAATCAATCATTGCTCGCCTAAAAGAGTCTTTATTATAATTTTCAACTTTAGCGTTTATTTTCTTATTTTCAAACTTAAATAAAAGAAGACATTTTGAGGATGTTTCGTGACACAACTATTCGCCATTTTAACGCTCTGCATTCCATCTATATATCATTAATGTTGTTATTTGAAGTATAAAGTGCAGCGTTTTTATTCTCCCCACCCCATTCACACAAGTACAAAACTTCAACAAACTACTTGTGTGCGTGATCAAAATGAAGCTTAATATAACATTTTGCTCTTGCTGCTCAGTGAGATGAGCCGATGAATGTAAACGACCTGCTATCTCTCTTACTCCAAAGAACTGTAGCCTTGACAAAAAACACGGCAGCCATAACAGGATGCAAGCTATCGACCATTTAACCATTTTTTTTTTTTGCTGGTCGATTACGTGTTTACGGTACATATTTACTGAAAGATGAACCGGGACATCTGAAATTTAGATTCTTTGGATATTTAATTTATACAATGGAGCAGTGGTATGAGGATACGAATCATTGATCCGAACCATTGATCATCGCCACTCCAAAACGTTATCTAATTGCGTAGCTGCAGCTCTGCAATATTTAGTTAATCGATCGCAAATATTTGGGATCGAAATTACTGATCGATAATTCAAAGGAAGTACGTAATTAAATTCTTATCAGCAAAATTTCATTCATTTTCATAAAATTGTCCAACCAATAATGTTTTGTGTGTTTATATGTGGCATGAGTTCTGTGTTGTGCTTGTTTACTGCGTATGTGTTTATCATACGTGCAACTATGTTTTGTGTTTCTGTATGCTTGTGTTTATCGTCCATCATATAGATATATTTGTTTGTTCAATGTTCCCCATGTGCATGCTTAAAGGTTTTCTAGGTATTTTCTAGGTCTTTTTCTATGAGCGTGCTGTTATTGCATCTTGTGTTTGCGTATTATGGGCGATGTATTTCCAATACATTCGCTATTCCCGTTGTTACTATTTTATGTGTGGTATGTGAGCATATGTGCATTTATGTGTTGTTCATGAGCGCATTTTTTAAGATGTGCGTGAGTATGTTGTATACTTTATGTTCTATAGTATTTCGTGCGTGTGATTTGTGTATTTCGAGTGGTTTCGTGTTGTGAGTATTTTGTGCGCGTGTGTTTGTACTTGTGATTGCCTCGATTGTTGCATAATTGTATGTTTTGTGCGTTGTCTGTTGCATAAATTTTGAATTTGTGATTTCTCTTGATTTCACAGTTTCAAATGCGTGTTTTGTGCATGTGATTCCTAATTTTACGTGTATTATATGCTTGTATTCTTGTATATCTTATTTATTGCTTTCTATGAACATTTTCTATGAATTTGTATGTTGTATGACATATATATATATATATATATATACTTATAAACATGCATACACACATACATAGATATATATATATATGCTTATATACGTAATACATATATATGTACACACACATATATATATATACCTGTATCTATATATGTACATATAAATATATAT
>NC_068983.1:154268153-154271845 GCF_001194135.2 Octopus bimaculoides | reverse complement strand
TATATATATATATATATATATATATATGCTTATATGCGTATGTATTTATATATATATATTTAGGTGTGTGTATGTATATGAGCAAAATGTTCATAAGTATTTTGTGTGAATGTCCTTATGTATATGTGTCGTGTGTTATTCTCTGTCATTTTTGAATTGTGTGTTGTCTTTTGTGTGTAGTGTATGATTTTAAAATGGTTTTATGTGAGGTTTGGGGGTAGTTTATCTTTATGCTTACTTTTATTTTAGTGAGTTCATTTAGTTTAATTGTTGTTTTCAGCCCAATGCTAGACCCTATAGATCCGACGTGTGATGAAAGATATACCAGTCATGGCCATCCAGCCATTTCCTTCTGTACTGGGAACCCAAAATCAAATTGCCCAACATGTCCTTTCCTGAGTCAGAGTAAAAAAGGGTAAAGTATCCCTTAGGTCATGCATGACCATGGGACTGCACCTAGAATGTTACCCTCCGAGGCAAGGTTGTTTACGCAAGACCAACAGTCGCCCATGAATACCAGAACTCCCCTCTCCGCGCCACTGATGTTATGAAATGGAAAGGCAAAAGCCGAAACAGCCTGGCACCAGTGACGTCTGATATGATAGTGTATCATTTGACAGAGAGTTAATTGCTATTTGAAACAGTTCAAATAACTGCACAGGAGCTCTCTTACTAGCACGATGTTGTGAGGGTTTGGGAAGGATGTGGCGGTGTTATGTAGTCAATCTGCTCTATAGGTGTAGGCATGAGTAAATGGTAAAGATATTCGCTTCGAATCTCGGCATCTGAAATTCAGTACCACTGCTTGGCATCTTAGACAAGGCTTTGTTACTATAGATACGGGTCACTCCAAACCATGTGAGTGAAATTGGTTGATAAGAAGAGAACACATGTAATTCAAAGTTCTAGTCTTGTTACATTTTGCGTCACACACGCGTACTTACAGTATGCGTGTGTGTTTTTGTGTATGTATGCGTGTATGTGTATGATATATTATTAAGTCACTTGTTAATTCAGTTGATAGAATAAAACCGACGGAGGTTTCATCCATCCATCCACCCGCTCTATAACTTGTTGGATATCCATCCAAATAATCTTTTTTCTATCCGATTCAAGAACAAATATTTTCCATGATAACTACCTTCTAAGGATTGCAATTATGCCTCTTTTTACCACTGTTGAAAGTATTTATGATCAGTGACATACCAACCCTGACCATTTCCTCTTTTTGTCTGATCCTGGGACTACGTTATACAGTATCTCCGTGTACGGAGATGAATTTGGTTGCTAATTATAGCAAATCACACTCTTATCTAGAGGATTCTTCGTGTATGCGTTCCCTCACCAACCAGCAAGATGTTTTCCTGACAGAAATTTTGGTTGTTTCCTCTGCCAACCTACCGCTTCAAGAGTGGAGTCCGCTCTCTTTTCCTAAAAAAAATTCTATGGAGTCTCTTGAGGCTCCATACATGTCAAAATATTTCAATCAGCTTTTCTGCTTCTCGGGTCACTCACATCATGTCTTTCAACCCGTGTCTCTGTTTTATAGTTTGAAAATAACATCCAAATTCTTCTACCATATTCGTTCTGTCTTAAAAGCGGGGTGGGGGGGGGGAAACGTTGCATAACATAGTGTGAATAAAGAAATGCTTATAATTAGAATGTCTTTGAAGAAGGATCAATTCAATGTGCGAAGGCGTGAGCAAAGAGACTGCCAAGGGTTAGCTAAAACCCTCCTCTGCAAATCCAATCAATATATTAAATATAATTTAGGAAAGAAAGCAAAAATACCGTGTATTCTAACTGTTCGATAAGGATTCACAAACCTACATTTTCTTGTTTCTTGCAAACCACACGCGGTTCTAAATTCTGCGTCATATCTAGAATTGAATTCCGTTGAATTCATTTAGCTTTTTTAATTTTCTTGTTTATCTGTTGCCTGCAGTATATACATAACCAACATTATGCGAAATACTAGCAATACGTCGGTGTGGGAGGATACTATCAAGCAAAGTTAATGATATTATGGTATGTCCCAATGGGTTTTAGTATTTGTAACATTTCTCTTGATTCATTATAAAGAGGAATTCTATCATTTTGAAAACGAAGGTAATCTATTTCAGTGACATTCATGACACTGCATCTTCAAAAGTTTTGATCGAATGCCTTTCAACAACAGTATTGAAGCGATTATTTTAGTGTGCACAATTTTGAGCAAGATCTAGCACCATTACATTTAATAAAAACAAACTACATATTTCTGTTTAAATTCATGCTTCTCTATCAAATACAATAGGGATTTTCTCCATAAGGATCAACTGCGCAAGTTTTGAAAAAGCGAGTTATTAAAATTGTTCTCTGTAAGTAACTGCTGCCAATTTAATCGACTGCAATGGATGAAAATAAAATTTGACACTGCGCAAATTCAGACTCTGTACATGAAATGACTCAGAGAGTACTGAGCATTTTTACATAGCATTCTATTAATTTTGCGACCAATCATACATGATTTAAAATCAAATGTTTAAAATTTCATGTGCACGACTCGCGTGTTCATAAATGATCTTCAGTAATAAAATTTGTATATTGTATTGTATGTATATTTCAACGTAACACTCACACACACACACACACACACACACACACACACACACACACACACACACACACACACACACACACACACACACGCACACACATATATATATATATATATTACTCGTGACCCGTTGGGTCACGGGTGATGTCTGAGTTTTCCAGCAACTTTGTTCTGTTTTGTGGAGTTTAGCCTTTTCCTTGTTATTTCGCATGCTTTCAACGAACGTGACATCGAAATAACGCGTAAAATGTTCCCTTCCCCAGAAAAGGAAAGATTTGGCTGTTATTTCTTGCACGCCCTGCTACCTTGTAAGAAGTATTTCGGGTCCTTTATCCCAAATAGCTGTGGTGGCATGGCGTGCTAGAAATTGCAGCCAAATCTTTGGGGGTGGGATACGTTGAATGCATTCGAAAGAAACCTATGGAGGGAAACTATTTCACATCGAGATTACGAACGGGTCTTTTACGTAATATTCATCGTATTTCTAAAGTCATTTTCCCTTAAAAATATTTTCCCCATCATAATGTGTCTAACGGAAAGGTTAGAGTTTTCCCCTTTTATGGTGAAGTTATTTTCGGAGTATTTTCCCATTATGCACCGTTTTGGGTATTTATACCCACAAACCACGAATATCCCAACAACTGACTAGTACGATTTATGCGATATTTCTTTTATTCCGTTCGTATTTACATTTCAGGGGCGCTTTACTTGCAAAGCATTCTCTCATTATGCGCCAGTGTGGCTGTGGAACATTACAAGCAAACAAGATTGAACTTCACTTTTAAGAGTATATGTATACACACACACATTCACATCATTGTGTCTGGGGAAAGTCATTCTGTTTTAATGCCTTATCAATTAACACACTCACTGGTTTGATTTCCACTCATTTCTTTCTTTCTTTCTTCTAAGATTTTCGTTGCTTCTTGCAACGTTTTCAATAGTCGTTAACTCTGTCCGTTAATGGAACTGCGTTCGTTTTGTTTGTTTGTCTATGCACATGTGTGTGAGTCAGTGTGCAC
Source organism: Octopus bimaculoides (assembly GCF_001194135.2). Lineage (NCBI taxonomy): Eukaryota > Metazoa > Mollusca > Cephalopoda > Octopoda > Octopodidae > Octopus > Octopus bimaculoides. The sequence continues at coordinate 154,268,224 of NC_068983.1, read as the reverse complement.
GTATATACACATATGTATGTATGTTTGTATGTGCTTATGTGTATGTATATATGGGTGTGTATGTATGCATA
>NC_068983.1:154264073-154267778 GCF_001194135.2 Octopus bimaculoides | reverse complement strand
ATGTCAACATTTCTGTATATATGGGTGTGTGTACGTTTGTATGTATTCTGCATATTCATGTGTTTGCGTGTTTATGTTTGTTGCTCGTACGTGTGTATGAATTGTACGTGTGTGTATATGGTCATGTATTTCAGTTTGTCTTGTGTATGTGTGTGTGTTTGTGCTTGTCTGTGAGTATTACCTATGTACTTATCTATCTACTTATATATATGTATATATATATATATATATACACTTCTACATAACAGCCTACTAACAAAGCTACCTGCGTATATATAAGCTCTGGGTATTGGGATATCACTGCCTTCTACGTATATCTCCTATTCAGTACTGGTGATGTTTCATTTATGAGAACGTACTACTGTATTTGCCTGAGTGTCGGGTCTGTCTGTGATTGGATAAAATTCGGATGTCAAGTCAACCCAATGCGCCTCCATGTTGGTCTTTGGCACGTTGGTAGAGTATGGAGGACTTTTTCGTAGTTATTGTCTCATATATATATATCGTTAATATATATTTTGTCCATTTTCAGTTATTGGCCTAAAACACTTGTTGCATTAATACAATCAGCTCGTCATGTGTTTTCTATAATAATCATTTGCTTCAGGCCTACTGCTCCTCATCAGCCACGGCTTTTCAGCAGAACCACATCGTACTTTTTACACTGCGATGACCTAAAATGTTCAGCTGCATTTCTCTACTTTGTTTTCATGGTTAATCAGGGTGGGAAGGACAGTGCCCATAACATTTTCTTTGAGCTATAGAGAATGGTAAAAGGCAAGGAGCTGTCTTCAAAGAGGAGTGTAAGCGTGATTGCCTGAAACAGAGAGTGGACTCCGGTCGATGCAATGAAGGTCCAGATGGCTGTCGTGTTAAACCTGACAAAGTGCCGGAAAAACACTTCTAGGTAAATCGTCCGGTGTTTTAACAATGCCAAAAATCCATAGTTCTGCTGTTACTTTTATTCACGGAACGTGAAATTAATGCCAGTAGAATTTGAACTCAAACCCAAAAGCAGGAAAAATATCGTAATTTTCTTCTATGCCCAAATTTGCCACCCCAAGTTAGTAATCTGATTAACTTATAAAACAAATATAAGCGTTTTTCTTTTTATAATTTTGCAAGCGAATTATTTCAGAATTTTTGAAGATTCACTACTTCAAAAAATTATTAACTTAAAAAGAAAATTGAGAGAAAAAGAACGCTTGCAAAAATTTTGAGGCATACATTTTTTTGCGTTTAATGCCAGCGTGACCTTTACCACAGTGACCTTTACCAGCGTGACCTTTACCACTGTTTATGAAATGAGAAATCAAGCATTTTCGAAATTACTGTTTTCTTCAATCAATGTCATGCAATTGACTGTGTATTAAATATGCATGGTGTACAAGTTTCTGTGCTGTCGGTAATTTATTAGCTCTAATAGACTGAAGATGAACTCGGAGAGGAAACGAAACTTCCTTATATAGTTCCTGTGATACTGAAAATGTGTGTTTTCTGAAATAAAAAGAATAGATAAAATAAAAAAAAAAACACATGAATAAAGTAAAGTAAAATTTGGCCTTTCTAGATAGAAAATCTTCACGGGCATATCTATTCTAAGGAGAACGCCATCCACAAAGTGTTTAATATCAATTTTGCTTCTGCCATTCGAGCTATTTTAATTAAATCTTACATCGTTTATATCATACATATATGCATTTAAACTAATGAAAAAGTAAAACTGAACATAGATGGAAAAAGGTAAAAGCTTTTATTGAAATTGCCAAACCTATAATTATACAAGCTTTTAGTGAACGAGAAGCCTAAATGCCACATCTGTACTTCCGCTTAACTTGCAAGCAAAACCAGATGTAATACAAAGAAGAACTAAAAATAAAGAAGACGCAGTATCTATTGCTTGCTCCAATTGAAACGAGTGGTATTGAGATTAAGGTAAGTACTCTTTCTGTTGTATTCAGTTCCGTCTTGATTCGTTGTTAAAACAATTCTTCATAATTTACTATGAAAATATTCCTGTTTATATAATAGCATGAACACCACGAGATCTCATTTTCTCTTCACACATTATTGGTTTCTTTTTTTGGCCGAAAGCCAGCAATGTAGGTGAGTGGATAAATCGAATACATCGATTCCACTGCACTACTGGGACTTATTTTATCGACCTCAAAAGGATGAAAGGCAAAGTCAAAATTAGCGGAATTTGAACATAAACACAGACGAAATGCCGTTAAGCATTATACTCGACGTGCTAACGGTTCTGCCAGAACGCCGCTTTATTGATTGATGTTTTATAGCATCAGAACCGATATTAACATTATTATTTCCAGATCTTTGCATTTTGATAGTTTCTCCGTTTCTTTCAGAGATACCGTTTCATCTGTTGGTATTGATACATCGACTATAAGGAATTTTTGTTCTTGGTGATCTCTGACAACTATATCTAGCCTATTTGCCTTAATTTCTCTATCTGTGTGTATTGGAATATCTCAGAGTATGGTGGCCTTCTCATTTTCTGTGACCTTTTCTGGGGTGTTCATATACCATTTTTTTTTCTGTTTCTTAGTGTTGGCATAGCCTCCAGGGTATATAAGTCCCAAGTCTGTCGTGTTTGTAAATATGTTCTTTCTTAGCCAGAACTGGGCGGCCTGAGACAATTTGAATTATTGTTATCGTTTCTTCCCCACCACCACATATGCTGCAGTTACCTGCATTTCCTTTCTCATTTTGTGTTTTCTGGTGATGTCTGTTAGGGAGGTTTTGATCTTCCACTGTTATTTAAATATCCTTCAGTCTCTGCTTTGAATCCTGAATTTCTCAGCCATTCTTGCAATTTTACTTTGTCTATTTCTTTCTTGTTGAATTTAGCCTAATACTTGCCATGTAAAGAATTTTCTTGTCATCGTTTTATCATGATACATTGTTGTTCCAGTTTTAGTTTAGATTTCAGCTATTTAACAGGTTTTGTTGTTTTTTCTTTTTCTTCATAGTTGTTAGGTAATATGACTTCTTTCTTGTATTTTTCAACTTTGTTAAAGACAAAAAACAAACACTTCATTGTTTTGCTCGTGTTTTGTGGCTATTTGTAAGAGTTTTCTTTGCTTCTGAATTAGGTATTTCTGTGATTTTATGATCGTTATATTATAATCGTTTTCTAGAAGTATAAGGCGCCTATCACCTTTAATACGCTGTATATATAACCTCTCTATTCAAATTTTGGGTGGTGCATCCTATTATCATTGTTGTTATTATTATTATTATTATTATTATTATTATTATTATTATTATTATTATAATTATTATTATTATTATTATTATTATTAGTGTACCTGTGCCGACAGAAATGACAGCATGAAAATAATATGGAAAATAAAATTAATAGTTTTACAAACTTTATCGTAGTAATTGCTTCAACACCACGTTTCTAGAGAAAACCATACCACCAAATGATCTTCCTAAAGTGTAAACAAAGCATTTCACCTGCGAAATCATTCTTCGGAGTGTATAACGAAGATTCTGTAGGCATATACAATGTAGTAGGATGTGTTGCATATGATAGTAAATAACTTTTTTTTTAATTAATAATCCTGTTAACATTAATTTCAAGAAGAACCGTTCCCAATGTCTTATGTTGGAATAAAGAATGCATATTTGATTGATGACTTATATTTCATCACAATATATATATATATATATATATATATA
>NC_068983.1:154256043-154263984 GCF_001194135.2 Octopus bimaculoides | reverse complement strand
AGGTGATGTTGATAAAGATGTAATCTTCTCTTCAGGGAAATACATAAGAGCCGACTTAACCGTAAGACATTTTAACCGAATGTGATAACTGTGGATAAATAAGATATGTAGCAATCTTCTCTACCCACAGTTATCACATTCGATTGAAATGTCTTAGGTTAAGTCGGTTATCATGTATTTCCCTGAAGAGAAGATTACATCTTTATCAACATCACTTATTCCTTTGGAAGTAACCATTTGTAATCTTCGAAACATATGTCGGAAATAAAAGAATTCATTTAACATATGCGTATTACTCCATTTATTAAATTCTATATTTACTCAAATACCGCAAACTAACAGGGAGTTTCTACATCGTAAGCAGGAGTTACACCACAGTCATTTTGTGACCTTTTGCCACCCTAGCATCTATTAACCAATTTGTTTTGTCGGAGTTAATTGTTAACTATGAGAAAATAAATACATATAATCAAATATATATGTGTGTGTGTGTGTGTGTGTGTGTACGTGCACACGCGCGCGCGTGTGTGTATATATATGTATGTATGTATATATATATATATATATATACATACACATATATAATACCTATATATGTATTTGTGTGTGTGTGTAAATACATGATGGTAAATTAAGTAATGGTGAAACACTGGGGTCAGTGAAATCGACTAGTCCCCTCCCCTCCCCTTGTGCTTATGGTAGAAAGGATATTATTATTATTATTATCATCATCATCATTATTATTATTATTATTATTATTATTATTATTATTATTATTATTATTATTATTAGTGCCGAAGCTAGCAGAATCGTTACAGCACCGGATGAAATGCCGCCTAGCATTTCATCCGTCGCGCCGCTCTGAGATCTCTCAAGGTTGACTTCGTCTTTTATTCTTTCGGGGGTTGATATAATAAATACCAATCAAGTACTGCGCTCAACCTAATCAACTTACTTTCCCCTAAAATTCCTGTCCGTGAGCCAAAATTGGAATGAACTGCAATTACTACTACTACTACTACTACTACTACTACTACTACTACTACTACTACTACTACCCTGCACGACACCAAACGTCAAATGTTTGCTTTGCATATGACACTTCCTGTCAACAGCATCATGTAATCTATGTCTTCCATTAACGGCAGTTTGACTTCGTATTGTTTGATATGTGACATGTTGTTCTACCGTAAGAGGAAGACACAAACAGATATAGGAAGAATAAAGCTCTTACTTCTATTAGACATTAAATGTTCTAAAATATTGATAAATCTCACAACCGACTAGGAAGTAGAACATTCCAGAAAAATTTATTTCCGTTCAGTTTAGGCCCTTAAATGTTTCAGTCTTCTAAAACGGCTAGTATTTTGCAAATGGCCAGTATATATTGTAGAACATTCCTTTTTGTAAATATCTCTTGACTCAATGCATTCAACATATTCGAGTCAGACTTCAGCTTTGCAAAGGTGAAATAAGATCAACAATAGAGCATTGTTAACGTTTATGAGTTCAAACAGCTGCTAGAAAGATATATATCGTAGACCATATCCAATCACCAATGCACTATTATTCTAAGAAAGCATACGCGCTAATTTTCTTTTGTTTTTTTTTTTCTCTCTTCGTACATGTCTATAATCTCTTTCGTTATATAAAAAATACCCGCTAACTGCACTAATCACCATATCCATACACAAGACCGCAATCCTTCGAAATTTCCTTCCAACACATATTTTCTTTGAAAACATTGATCTTTAGGTATTCAAGTTGATCATCCACCTGAAAAATATCCAATTGAACATTGTCCCTTTTGAAATGAAAAACTCAATTAAAAAGAAATGAGTTGGTGCAACCCATTAAAGACTGGCAATTTCACGTTGTCTTGTGTAAGAGACGCTGACCGCATAGCAATTGGAGGAATGGAGTTTATAAATAAAGTTATATTTCGACTTTATTATATAGTAATAGATATAATATATTATCTAGAGACTTAATTCTACTGGAAAGTATCACTACTTAACTGAAAGTTGTACAAGTCTTCTAGTAAAAGCACATGTTATTGCTTGCACCAGATGAAGTGAATATAATTTGATTTTGAAATGTCGATTATCTAGTTTAGAAACAAGTGGCTTTTGTTAACTAGGTGATTTAATACTGAAATTCTTTCACAAAATTTCCTAAATATTACTCATTTATATCTCTCAAAACAATTAGTGTCAGATAAATTTGAGAGATTTGTATTATTAACAATTTAAAATAAGTTAATAGTATTTAATTCTCTCTATTAAATACGTTCCCATGTACAATAATAAATATAATTTTTGCTGTATGATATGTTGCAACGTCACGTTAATGTCACTTAGGTATTGTCTTGTTAATATGAATATCAACGGCATTGTTAAAACTGACAGGGCCTAGTCGAGGCAACATTTAATATTCTATTTTAGACAGAATAAAATGACACATTTCCTGACAAAGTTTTCAAAAGTGAGACAATCGGGTATCCTCGTAACAGGTTTGGTGCACGATGGATCCTCAACAAACAGCATATCCTGATATTTCCAAACAGCAAGTGGGAATATCGCAGAATATTTGAAAAGAGTAAGTTGTCCGTTTTCGTCATATATTCCTGGGAACAAACTATGAGTTACGTAGGCATTCCTTGTCACTCTCATATTTCTCTCCCTCTCTCTCTCTCTCCCTCTCTCTCTCTCCCTCTCTCTCCCTCTCACTCTCTCCCTGTTTTGCTCTCTTATCCTTTGAAAGGCTTTTTTCTCAGGACCTGTTTTAGGGTTGGATTCGCCACAATTATCGATATCACTGCTTCTATATTTGCTGGGCTATTCACTCGTCAACTCTAGATTCAATCGGACATTTACCGTTAACACGTATCATACATATATTACATACTTCAGTTAATTCTTATGAAATGTATTTGATGACAGACAACTCATGTTTACACATTGTTATTTTATATTAATTTACTTCGTACATTAATATATTTGAATGTACAAAATAAATTCTTGTTTATCAAAATATTTAATTGAAAATTTTTAATAAAAAAGAGAAGACATTGTGGATTTTGTGTATTTAATTGAAATATTTATTAGAATAGTTGATTGATAAATCTCATTAAAACATACATAAGGTCTATGATGTAGCTTTAATTGAAATTGGTCTTATTGATAAATTTGATTGAAAAAGAAAAGAAATCTTAGTTGAATAAAAAAACAAAATTAAGTCAAATATAGATTTAAATTAATAAGAAAGAAAGTATACGTCTGATGAAACAATTTTCCAGAATCAGCATTACTCACAACTATCGCAGGCGATAAATGTAGTAACTACAGGAGAGCGCCGGAATCATTATCTTTCTATACTTTGATCAGTTCAACATTCTGAGTTCAAATCATGATGGGCTGCTTCAATCAGCTCGGGTTGATTATATGTTTCTATTACGAAATTATTGTAATCATCTTATTTTCCTTTATGTAATCAAGGAGTAACAATAACTATATGTGTTTTAGTTGTTGTGATTGTTTATACTAAAGCTTGCACAAACAGAGATGAATATTTGATCACAGATATTCCAACTATGGCAATTATTTCTTTTATGTTTTTTTTTTCAGGCATACTTCACGTAGGACTATATTGTACAATGCGTTCTTGCAATTTTTAAACAGTACTATATGGCATGAGGAATATTCAGCTACTATTTTTAGGATATTTTCCACCACATTAAGGCTCCTTCATAATAATAGCTAATCGTCGTACATTGGCTCAGGTACAGAAACAAATCATTTTATGCTTTCAGAACAGCTTGAATTTTGACATTTATGTTTTCCAGCAAGTATTTTAAGTCTAAGTAAAATATCATGCCAGTAACAGAAAAAGGCAAGAAGGGGAAACTAAAAATCATCACAAATTCGTCTCGATGATACTCTTCCTTTCTAAAGTAGTCTTATATTTTTCATATATGTGGGTTACTGAGATGTTGTATTCTAGAATTTTTAAAAGGCGATTTTGTTGTAACGACATTTGAAACGAGATCGAACAATCGAATTGTTAGTGACTTGTGCACTTTGGGACCCTTCTATTACAGGTAACTGTAAATATTGATCTATTAGTCGCTTGTTTAGCATCATAGCAATCAGGCGCAAACAAATATGACTCATTAGCATGTATCACGCTTTCATTAATTGTTTTAGGTTTCGATATAATCGCGAGAAGACATAGACAATCATGGTTGGTATTCCTATTCGATTGGAGAAACGTGAAAAACGTGAAATTGAACTGTTTCATCAAGAACATAACGCTTTGCTCGGTCCAGTAACTGAATCCACGAACTCATGGTTATGAGGCCAACGGTCTAATAATTATGCCCTGCTGCTTATCACACGGTTTCATTTTGTTTTATATACACTGGCCTATTCTCCATTTTATTTTAAAGGTGGCGGGTAGCCACAAGAAGACACACACAAGGCTTTCCATTCATTTCCCAGCTCAAAGAGGTGAGCCTCGTTCTATACTCGGGTCAAGGCATAGAATGCAACCCCCAATACCAGCAACGGTGCTCGACAGCATATGCTGGTTTACCCCGCCGCATCATGCTGGCTCCGTACTCCTTTGAGCAACATCAAATTCACTTATCCGTCTACAAACACTCTCCAAGCTTTCCTATCATTTATAAACTCTCTTGGCTCTCTCACTCCAATACCTCTAACCACCAAAACTTTCCTCACCCCATCTATCAACAAAAACCGAGGTCTTCCTCTAGTTTTATATTTATGATAAACAGTGAATTGGAAAGCTGTAACCGTCATGCATTTTCATAGAGCATTAAAGGATATTGTTAAATGAAATGAATGAAAACGGGATAGGGAACAATAAAAATACTGGCTTACATCAACGGATGTAAGGGGTAAAACGGGTGGCTATTTCTTATTCCTTATTATTTACCAATACTAATGTAAATAGGCTACATTCATTGTATTGCTTCCACGTTGTAGGCCCTGGTCTAGTTGAAATGATATATTAACGTGATAGTCCAGCATTGACAATCCTGCCTTTTAATAACTATGGCTACATTATCAAAGTGGCTTTAGTATGTTTTTTTTAGGCATAAGGGGGTATGTTGGCAGAATCGTTGGCGGCGAGCTGGCAGAAACGTTAGCACGCTGGGCGAAATGCTTAGCAGTATTTTGTCTGCCGTTACGTTTTGAGGTCAAATTCCGCCGAGGTCGACTTTTCCTTTCATCCTTTCGAGGTCGATTAAATATGTACCAGTTACGTACTTGGGTCTATATAATCGCCTTAATCCGTTTGTCTGTCTTTGTTTGTTCCCTCTATGTGTAGCTCCTTGTGGGCAATAAAGAAATAGGAATCGTTAGCGGCATTACGTCCGTCTTTACGTTCAGAGTCAAATGCCACCAGGGTCGAACATTGGGGTCGATTTAATTGACTTAGCCCTTACACCGAAATTGCTAGCTTTGTGCCAAAATTTAAAGTCAATTTCTCTTTCTTAAACACTGTAGTGTGATCTGAAGGAAGTTTGGCTGCTATTCCAGCACTTCGTGCGACCAATTAGATGCATTATCATTGGATCGTTAGTGTCAAAAGCGCAATATCTTTTTTCCTTCTGCGGTAATTCTAATACGTCCAATCTACCTATCCTTTTCATATTCAGTTAGAATTAGGGTCGATCTCCTGAAAAATAAAATAAACTTGATCATACTCATTTCCTGAGATTTGCACAGTTCTGCGGAAGAAACCATTATGAAAAATAGTTTAGTTGGATTCAGGGGGAATTGAGAAAATAATGAGACAGGTTTTCTGATGTAAACAACTTCATAGTCTCAATGGATAAAACTTGTTATGATAGGACAAGACGCAAACACAGGACTCATCATGCTGGTAAACAAATGTTTGTTACTTGGTGGAGAGAGAATATTTGCTAATCAATAGCATGACCTTTTACTTGTTTGCGGTTCACGATGTACCTGTATAATAGCGACGTATTTTACTTATATTAAACATGTGAAAGGTCTTATAAACACAGATTCACACACACACACACACACACACACACACATAAACACACACACAAACACACACACACACAACTATATGCGCGTTTATAGACTCTCACACAGATATATAAGCATAAATGCATTTGCATACATATACATCCCTATGTAAATGCATATACACATATATATGTGCACATAGATATACGCATGTACACGCCGCATGCACGCATATATGTCTTCTCTCTCTCTCTCTCTCTCTCTCTCTCTCACTCTCTCAGTCTGTCTGTCTATCTGTCTCTCTTTCTCTCACACACAAGAAATTTTCGGCAGATAATTTTCATTTTGCATGGTTCTGTTTAGTGGATGTTATTCTTTTTTCTCGTTATGCAACGTGTTTGTTTTGATGATATACCGTAAGACTTTCTATTTCATCTGTATTTTAATTTTTGTTATCCTGGTTTACTTTGCTAGAGGCTAACAGATTACGTAACATTTCCATAACTTACTACACTGAAAGAAGCGGATATTTTGTCAAGTCTAATAGTGTTACAGTCGCGTTTTAACTTGTAAAGGTCAACGAACAATTATGCAAAACGTTCGGCTGAGTTTTCAGAGAAATTCATTGAAGAAAACGAGGGCGTTGGAACAGGTAGTGGGAAGCATAATGTAATGGTTTATAGTGTAAAAGATATATAGTCAGCAACGTCACAGATATTGTAAATGATGTCATAGCTGCAAAAGTCAACGTCAGCACGGTTATATTAAACAGCAAGGTGTGATTAGATAGGTATTTTTTCTTTGTTAAGTTATTTTAAAAGGTACGAAATATATTGAATCTCATCATTCAAATAAATGCATTATAACACTAAAATGTATTGCGTTTGTTCCCAAATGAAAATGAAATAAATAATTGAGTTGGTATTTAAATAGTATGAAGTAAACACAGAAATGGCAACAAATTTGTGAATGTATATGTCTCTAAGTTTCTATGTTTATAAGTGTTGTCGTATCGACATTAATTTTTTAATTTCTATGAGAACATTTACGCAAAAGGTAATCTATAATATGTTCCGTAAAAAAAAAAAAACAAAAGCAAACAAAACATTATCATTTCTTTTATTTCCTACAGAGGCATCAAATGATAGAGCCATTAGAAGGAGAGTTTTGAGGGATTTAGATAAAAAGGATGAAGGAAAAAAAGGGACAAATGGGGAAATGAGATAAAAAAGTTTACATAGTATAAAAATATGTGAAGAGATGAATGAATCAGTTCTCTTGATACAGGAGAGCCTCCAAGTTAGGTCAATCAAGGAATACCACAAGATTACTCTGACTACCAAGGATGCAACTCCTCACCCAACTGTTACATTCCAATGTATAGGTGCCTGCTTAGAGTAGATCCATAACACTAGTCACCTTACTATTTTTACTAAATTAACTTATTTCAGACTAACAACAGTACTCAACATTGCCTGAATTCATTAATACTTAAAATAAATGCAATAATATGAATTCACTATATTTAAGATATATTGTTTCTAAGAGATGCTGACAATCTTCATTCGGTCGAGGAATAACGATTCATTAAAGTTTTTTTTTTTTTGCATCAAAGGCTTTTAGAAGATAGTTCAAGCAGGAATTTCAAAAACACAGAGAAAAACCCAAACAAAAACCCAAAACAAATACAGATCAAAATAGAGCCTAAATAGAATATAACCTTCTTCATCAAAAGGTGTACTCCCTACGCAAAATGTCAGCAACGTAGGTGTAAAAGTTATGGTCTCCGACATGGAATATGCATTTACGTACGTACGTACGTACATACGTACATACGTACATGCATATATACAGATATACATGCATAGAAGCATATACATACATACATTTATATTTATATATATATATATATATATAT
>NC_068983.1:154249648-154255410 GCF_001194135.2 Octopus bimaculoides | reverse complement strand
ATATGGATTTAGTTGAACACATATATTAGAAAATTCAATAGCGTTAATGCATCCATTTTGCTCTCTTGTTAAATAAGTATAATTGACAGTACTAGGCAAAGAAGGAAAGATAATAGTTATATATTTCAATAACAACAGTTTATCACACATACGCACGCATACATTCATTCACACATACATACATACATACATACACATGTGCATATATATATGCTTTTGTATTTGCGTACATGTCTCTCAGCGCTATGTATGATAAACACCAAGAATTAAAGAACTCAATATTCTGAGTGGTGGAATATTTATTTCAAAATAATCAGCATATCTTGGTGAAAGCCTGCTTTCTCTACTATTTTCTATTGATCGAATGCATGTCCTGTGAGATTCAATTACATATGAATACATGCACTGAAACGTCTATGTGTGTATGTGTGCATGTGTGTGTGTGTATATTATCTTTAGTTTCCATCAGTAATTAAACTGAGGCCATGCTGGGGCAACGCCTTTAAGAATTTTTAGTCGAACAAATCGACTTAGCACTTATTTCTTTTCCAATCTGGTACTTACTTCGTCAGACTCTCTTGCCGTAAGTAGTAAGTTACTGGGATGTAGACACACCGATACACCGACACACCGACACACACACACACACACACACACACACACACACACACACACACACACACACACACACACACACACACACACACACACACACACACACACACACACACACACACACACACACACGCACACACACGCACATACACAACAGGATTCCTTCAGCCTCCGTTAATCAAATCCATCCACAACACCACGGTCAGCTGGAACCAGAATGGAAGATACTTGTCCAATGTTCCCCGCAGCGGGACTGAAGTCGGACCATGTGACTAGGAAGAACTCTTATGACTAGGCAACGCCCGTACCCCCACCATATATATATCCACTCAGTTTATGGAGAAGAGTGCCTGAATGAAAGAACTGGTATAAGATGGTTTGTAAAATTCAGAAGTAGAGATTTCAGCTTTGAAGATGAGGCTCGAACCCGACGTTCAATTGAGTTTGACAGCAAGGTCTTTTTGGCAGAACTTGAAAAAGATCATGCAGTTTCAGTTAAAGAGTTGGCAAGCAAGCTTCGTTTAAGCCATACAACTGTTCACTGCCCTCTTCAACAATTTGGAAAGGTCCCAAAACTCCCGTTCTTGTGAACTCATCTCACCCTTTTTGGACAGACTGGTCACCAGTGATGAAGAATGGGTCTCTTATCACAACGTTAAGCGTTGTCGACGTTGGTGGCTAATCCTGCTGTACTCTTTTACCAGAACTTTCTCTCAATCTTTCTTCCTGTTTCTGTTGTACCTGTATTTCGAAGGTCCAGCCTTGTTACACTGTGTCACGCTGAATCTCCCCGAGAACTACGTTAAGGGTACACGTGTCTGTGTATTGCTCAGCCAATTGCACGTTAATTTTACGAGCAGGCTGTTCCTTTGATTTGATCAATTGGAACCTGCGTCACCGTTACCGACACAGTGCCGTAGTAGTTAATATATATATATATATGTGTGTGTGTGTGTGTGTGTGTGTGTGTGTGCGTGCGTGCATTTATATACATACATACCATACATACGTACATATACACACACTTACACATACATATGTATACACACATCAGTTATATTCATATATACGCAGCAAGTCTGAAAATTATATACCCAAACAAATAGGAAATCTTTTCTATGATATGTGCCTTCTGCACAATTTCAAGCTATGGTAACAAACATTCGTACAAGTTAACATGCGTTAGGAGCGAATGCGGCGCGTCAAATCTGCAAAGCAATCTTCTTAACAACGCGGCTATGCTTGCGTTTATAGACATTTACACAATACCCATAAACACAAGACTCCCATTCTATGTTTGTGTAGGTGTGTGTGTGTATGTTCATTTGATACACAGGAGAAGAGATTTGAGACAACTGAACCCTCGAATATGTTAAAAAGATAGAATGTTGGATATAAAGAACTCTGTCAAATCATGCTGGGAAAGTTAAAGACGGTAAGATCGCACTGGTATGAAGTTTCGGTGAGAGATTCATATTCCAGATATGGTCAAAATCTTCGCTGGTGTCAAGGTCGACAACATTACTTTTTCTAAATTTCTCCAACTGATGAGAGGATTGATGTATGACATAGGAAGTGATTGATAACACTCATATCACAAGTTATCTAGAGATATAATTCTAGTGAAGGTGTGTTAAATATTCCAGACCGTTGCCTCTGGTCGCACCATTCTGATTTTTTTAAAAATTCCTTCACCTTTTATAAATTCCGTTTCTGATTAAGTGACTGGAGATTTGCATGCTCGACTTCCCATCATCCCAATAGTTGGGTGTTCAGTTATGTTGCACTTAATTTAGTTATATTTATCAGTATTGTTGTGGGACACTTAATTCTAAATTGTTCTTTGGTATTGAGAAATAGAAACCGGTTGCTTCTGAAAATTATACCTGCAATATTTATTAAAGGCTACATCTGTCTCACTAACGCTAAACACGCCGGAAATCCGAATGGTACAATAAAACCTCTGTATCCTGGACATATGAAATATTTTTAACGTTTTGGAAACTTTTAATGGCGTCTACTTTCCACTATATTTCAGTAAGGTATTGTTAAAACTGTTATACTGCCTCCTTTATGTATTTTCGTTTTTACTTTATAATTTCCTTTCTTCCTGCCATTTATTTCTTTATTCATTTGTCAGTTTCTTTTTATATCCTCACTTATTTGTTTTCAGCCTTCCTGTGTTTTCTTGTTTTCCGTTTTATCATTCAGTTTCACTCATCTGGTTAATCCAATTTTCTTTTAATCCTGTTTCATTTCTCTTCCCTGTGTTGCTTATATTTTTTATCCATTTATAATGAAATTACTTTAGTCAGTGTGAGAGACTCTCTCTATATGTCATAAATTAATATGCATGTGGCGGAATAACAGAATAGAAAATAGCCCACGCCTGCCCCTCAGTCTCACACCCTCACACATGCATAAAAAACAGAGCTGTTAGGGAACAATACATATGAAGAAAAAAAAACAGGTCGTTTTTACTCTTTGTAATATAGTCAAGAAAGTACTGTGAAAAATAAACCCCAAACCATGAACTACAAGAAAGTTTAAATTGTGAGATTCACAAGGCATGATGAAAGCGCACGTAGGTAGCGCCAATTTAAGGACCGGGAGAAATAAAGAGAGAAAACAGCGCGTGTGCGTGTGGACAACAGGGAGAATGAGAGAAGTGGGGTTTAAACTAAATGCTGTTCGCAAGAGCTAGTAAGCAAAGATACAGATATGCAAGATGAAAGAAGGACAAGGAGATACAGAAATGCAGTGGGAAGTTCGGAAGTGTAGACTAAGTGTTTGTATTTTTGACGAACATCATACTAAAAGGTAAATCGCAAAGGTGACTTGGATAAGATTAGAAATTAGATCGCAAAAGTATGGAACTAAATACTGCAACGAAATATGTCTGCTTCTCAGGAGACCCTGCTATCTGCTCTCTCAGAGCAAATGAGGATTGTTACAAAGGAAAAATGATGCAAGGCCGAAGTTGTCGTGATGGAAAGACGTAAGAATTAAGGTAAATATTAAGGAAGATCAAGGAGTAATTTTGAATGCAAAGGTATAATGATGCTTCGCAATCTAAGCTGAAACCTGTAAGTATCGGTTTTGCTTTACGTTGAAAGGGCTTTCATTGAAATGATACCGCAGGTACACTAACGCGTAAAAAACCAGTAAGAAGACGACAATCTATCTATCTATCACTATCTATCTATCTATATATCTATCTATCTATCTATCTATCTATCTATCTATCTATCTATCTATCTATCTGTCTGTCTGTCTGTCTGTCTGTCTGTCTGTCTGCATGTTTATTCTTAACACGCCTCGGCAGGTTCAGACGAAAATATGCTGATCGCTGTACTGTACATCATAGGAGAATAATTTCTCCCATTTAAACGCACTCGCCGTAAAAGGAAATTCTGGGATCTCTGTTAATTAATGAAGAGTTTATCCTCGTTTTTGCATGAATTTCCTTTTGTATGAATTTCTTCTTCTTCTTCTTCTTCTTCTTCTTCTTCTTCTTCTTCTTCTTCTTCTTCTTCTTCTTCTTCTTATTATTATTATTATTATTATTATTATTATTATTATTATTATTATTATTATTATTGTTCTTGTTGTTGTTATTATTCAAGGCACTGCCTGGAATTGAACTCGGAATATTGGGGTTAGTAATCTGCGCTCTATATGCCCGTGGGCATATAGCTTAATGGTAAAGATTCCGAGTTCGATTCCAGGCAGTGCCTTGAATAAATAACAATAATAATAATAATAATAATAATAATAATAATAATAATAATAATAATAATAATTGCAAAAAATACCTTAGGAATGAGAACCCAGGATTGAGTTCAAAATTCTACCGGGACACCTGATGAAGGCTGGAGAGTAAATCAGCCGAAACGTTGTGGTAACAACAAACAAGATGACGACACATATCTGTCCAATGTAAATAATATAAAGAATATAAAAATACACGCACTCACACATGGATGCACACAGGTGTGCAGTCGTGGCTGATAGCATTTTTCATACTTCTGATATTTGTTTCAGGTACCTATCTGGCCACAGAGAGATATAGAAGCATTCCCCATCTTTCGGCAGCCGACGCTGCGAAACAAGGAATCATTGACAAATATCAAGAGAAAAGGCTACAGTATCAGGTGGTTGGCACTGATTTTCATCCTGGAATAAAACCTTACTTATGAACACATCGCACCGTCCGTGACAGGAATAGAAGAGACTACTTTATGATCGTGATCACAAAGTCCTAGAACAAGATTATGCACCTTCTGTATCGTTTTCACACACCCACACACATACACACACACACAGTCACACACACACGTATGTATGTATATTCGTAGTGTTTGTGTGTGTATGAACAGATATCAAGTCTTGTATCTCGTTCATCTACTTTCACATTCTGTAATCTCTTCCACCCTCTCTTGCTCTCTCTCTGTCTCTCTCTCTTTCTCTCTCTTTGACATGCTTTACTTTATGATTTTATATCTACCAAACTGATTTTACTCGCCAACTTTACTCATATCTGGACTTTTTCAATTTAATTACCTGTCAAATTTTATTTTCACTTGCATATCATCAATTATAAACTGAAGTATTGATTGCTAAAACTATTTTGCAAGAGATAGTGCATAAGTACACTTCTCTCTGTCTGTCTGTGTCTCTCTCCTTGTATATATATATATATATATATATATATACGCTAATATGCATTGATACACACACACACAAACATATATGCATATATATATACACACACACAAGTATAAAATGTAATTAACCAAAATACAGTCAATACTGTTGAGTGGAATAATAATAGTCATTCAAAGCTAAGTTAATGTGAGCCCCGCTAATTCGTGTTTCTCGTTCCCTTTCTTCATGTAACTATACATTGAGATCGGGAAATTCTGAGTGAAGACATAAGCCAAAATGTTTTTTAAAAAAAATGTGACACAAATACGCACACACTCACACACACGCAGAGGCAGACACACACATACACACAGCTGTGGACATGCATACACGCGTGCACATGTAGACATACATAAATTCTACACATAACGTTACACTCATGTACAGACGTGTACGTAGGTCTGTATATATATATATATATATATACAGACCTATATATA
>NC_068983.1:154243234-154248371 GCF_001194135.2 Octopus bimaculoides | reverse complement strand
ATATATATATATATATATATACACACACATATACATCAAAATATACACATATATTTATATATTTTTATATATTTCTTATAAGTGATAGTAATAAGAGTAAAAATAAGGATAAAAATAAAAATAATAATACCTAATACATAAATGTACACAAAAATTTATACAAACACATCTAGTTTATACAAAAACATGAATATATATGCACACAGACACACACACATTCTCCCACAAATACACGTGTATATATAAACACTTATACACGTGGGTGCGTAAGATGTTTTAGCACAGATTCATGTGTATAAAAAACATATATAATAACAGTAACTTTTATTTATCAAAAAATATTATGAGGATAAAAATAAACCTTTTCTATAATGTTATTGAAGAAAGTCACCTTCAGCTTCAGCAACTGCTTCTATATGAGATGATGAAACTCCAAATCATCTACATGCTCGAATCAAGTGGTCCTGGTTCATTTTGGACATTACGCGGACTATGGCAGCTTTCAAAGAATCTTTGGTGTTATGAGCGTGTTCATTGATTTCTCTCTCCCCCTCTCTCTCTCATGTAATAGTCCAATGGATCGGGATGTGGGGAATTAGGAGGTCAAATGTTAGGGGTTGTGTGATCATGAAAATTTTCAGCCATCCGTTCCTATGTTAATAGAACCATGTGTGATAGAATACAGTCTAACTGAAACACATATGGCCTTCCATTGCATACACTGACTATCCAGGGCTTAACAGTTATTTCCAGGACCTTAACGTAGGCGGCAGAGTTAACTCTAAGGCATTGTGGAAAGAAGTAAGGAGGCATCACATGTCCTTCATTGCTGACAACCCTAAAACCATGACAGTTTCAGGAAATTTTGTATGCATAACACTTGGAACTTCAGAAGGATCTGCACATAACCATCTGTCACTTCTTCTGTTAACTTTTTAATCTTGGTCGAAGTTTTTCTCATTTGAGTAAAACCAAATCAAATATTCTGCTGGAGTCTTCAGTTTCTTTAAGAGCCTTTTAGATCTGATGTAGTGATTTTCTTTTGCCTTTCTGACAAACTGACTTTTCCTCATCATATAAGACTTATATCTGATGTCTTCGTGTACAACATTTCTGAGTGTTTCTTCTGACACATGAAGATATTTTGTAGTTGGCTTCATGGAATTTTGGGGTTTTAATCAATGGTCTGTTGAACTTGCTGGATAAATTCAGATGTTCTGATGATTTCAGAGCCTTTAGAATGGTTTTTATGCTTTGATACCAGTGATACGTTTCCATCTTCAGTCTCTAACTCCTTACAAACTTTGTAGATGAAAGATCTGCCAACTTTTAGAAATCGAGATATTTTTAATCACTATGCTCAGCCTTTAAAACTACAATAACAGCATGCCTCTTCATTTCTTGAGTTAGCTGAGGGTTTGCTATTAATATTTTCTGAAACAAAGATTATACAGAGTTAGTAAAAATGCAGTAATGACCTAGAAAAAGTAGGTCCTCAAATACCTTACCTACCCAGTATGCATATATATATATATAAAGGCAATATGCATACAGAATACACACCAACACAATGCACACATATACACAAATGTATGCATGCCTGTTTGTATATGTTGTCCCTGAAAGTTGTTTTTGATGTTTACTACGATTGCTTGAAGCTAACATTCTTCTTACCGCTTGATCCTTGGATTTTAAGTTTACATATACAAGCAGAAAGACCGCCCTACGGGCGGTTTTCTGCCACTCGCTTGATGATATTTTCACATTTGATTCCCAATTCTAATAATTTTTATGATGTTTTGCGTCTGATTATTTCTTTGTATAATAGTGCTCACTTAGTATATATTACTTTCATTATTTCATCACAGTTATAATCTCGCTTTTTTAAAACAAACATCAAAATACATTATTTACAATATTTACATTATTTACATTTGACGGATATTTGTCCTCATCTTGTTTGTTGTTAACACAACGTGTCGGCCGATATACTCTCCAGCCTTCACCAGGTGTTTTTCGATGTTATAATTATTATTATTATTATTATTATTATTATTATTATTATTATTATTATTATTATTATTATTATTCAGGTCACTGCCTGGAATCGAACTTTGAATCTTGGGGTTAGTAGCCCACGCGCTTAACCACTATGCCATACACCCGTAGTTGTAATATATCTCTAATTTAAACGAACTGCAATACATCCCAACTGTGTTTAGCGTGTTAGGAAGAGCAGCGATCACGTAGTTATTATTGTAAGGCTTATAGCTTTCCAAACAGTCATACCAACAGCATTTCTTGACTTTTTTTATTTTAATTATAGCGATATGTTAGAAAATTTTCATTTTATCAAATATATTCCTTTTACAAACTCCGGAAAGAGAAATTGTGCCTCGTATCATAAGCGTCCAAGCTATGCACCTATTTTGTCTAATAGCATTCATTCAAATTTTTTTTACATTATGTATATAGAATAAACTGTGGGTTTTGCAAATTAAAACTTGAAATGAAAACATTGAAATAATATTTATTAAATTATCATTAACGAAAATAGAAACATGAGTGAGTGAGAGACAATTGCAAATGAAAACGGAAAATTTCGCCAGCAACGAATTAATTTTGTTATATTAAACATTTCTCCGCAGTGAATGCAACGAATACTTAACTTTGGGAAGAGCATGTATTTCAAATATTCAATCAACTTCAAAAATCGAAATTACAGGAAATTTCTTGGAACAAGTATTTATAAAACAGATTTCCAGACAGTTAAGCCTTTAATAATTGCTTTCTTTTACTATGTAACATTATGTAACTGTTATATACCTAAAAAAGCATATTCGGTCGGCTAGAGAGAACCTCACGATATATAACATCCCTCACCCATGCCTGACATATTTAATGCTTCCTATGAATGCATTTTGGTGGGATTTCCTCTGTTGCATGCTTCAGCCATTCTACTGATTGGTTTTCCTCAGTGATCTTAGCAGCATTCGTGTAAATGTAAGCATAATGCTGAAGATATGTGCATCTCTATTAGTCTAGAAAACAAAGATTTTGGTTTTCATGAATGCAAGTCAGCATTCTTCGTTCTGTAGTTTTAGAGATTTACTTTATTCGATGCGTCTAAAGTTTATGAATATTTGATGTTTTGAAGTTTTGCCAAAGATAATAAATTTCTGTTCCCAACTTGCAGGTGTTACAGTAGAAATGGATTTCTCTTTACTGTGAATTTCAATCAGATGTAACTGAAAGTGGGGTAATTTTGTGGAATAGGATATTTCAAACAGCTAACTTCATTGTTTACTGGTACTTTTATAATTGATGTACCTCGAATGTTTACCTCGTATACATCAAGGGGTATTTTGTAATACGACTTAATAGTATCCGTTTTCACTATATCTCAACGCATATTACTGAGAGACTTGTGGTGAAGTACTTTGGGCTTTGCCCAGAATATATTTTTGTTTTTTGTCATTTCAATTTTCCATGTTCAATTTGTTGGGCAAAGAAGTGGTGGCAAAGAGAAAGTAGGTGAACACTGGTGATTCTTGTCAGAGTATGCACTTGTAAACCGGAGGAAGAAACCTGGGAGAAGATACTTACCTTCTGTATCTTTGTCGTATCACAGACAATTCTTTACCACAGTCATTAATTACTTAGCCTATTTACAGCGCCCAAATGACATTTACCATTAGGTATTTAATGGCATTACATGGATAATAATAACGACATAACGTTAGAAAAGCTTTGACATACTTTTGTAAAATATCCAACTATTTTACACTTTGAACATTATATATCAACATCAGGATAATCTTTACTGCATGCAAGCACTTTTGTCCAACAGCAAGACAGTTTTCTTTTCTTTCGATCGGCTAAGCTGCTAAATTCAGGTCAAAAAGCATATGCAATAACGTAATGGAATAATCCAGAAAAGACGAAATATTTACAATATGTTATTATTTGTCTGAGGAAATTGAGAAGTCTTGAATAGTTAGTTTGTCCATACCATTGTTTCCGTGGAAGCAAAATGACCCAGTGGTGAGGGCAGCGGACTCGCGGTCATACGATCGCGGTTTCGATTCCCAGACCGGGCGTTGTGAGTGTTTATTGAGCGAAAACACCAAAAGCTCCACGAGGCTCCGGCAGGGGATGGTGGCGAACCCTGCTGTACTCTTTCACCACAACTTTCTCTCACTCTTTCTTCCTGTTTCTGTTGTGCCTGTAATTCAAAGGGTCAGCCTTGTCACACTGTGTCACACTGAATATCCCCGAGAACCTCGTTAAGAGTACACGTTAATTTCACGAGCATGCTGTTCCGTTGATCGGATCAACTGGAACACTGGACGTCGTAAGCGACGGAGTGCCAACAACCATTGTTTCTAATAATTTTACTTTATTCATTAACAGAGTACAATATTTCTAATATAGTAGATGCAATAAAATCATTCGCTCTCGAATAAGAACCGGGTAAACCCATACTGCTTATTCAAAGAACAACTATAGAATACGAATAATATTTTTATCCCTCTATTTCGAAATCAATCTCACCATTTACACCTGAGAATCTATCTAAGCAATTGGTACAAGTGGTACGTAAAACTATCTTCTGTCTCTTCTCTTGTAATTTCTGGCTATTCTATTTCATTGTAGTCATTGACTGCTGTCTGCTGAGAATTTAATACAAATAAATCCATTTTATGATTTTCGTCTTTCTCCAAAACTCTAAGCTTTATTTCAGGATGGATTAGAAATTTATCAATGGCCTCTGCTGCATTGTCCTTTAATTCAGGAAGGTTAATGCTTTTTAATTATAGTAACTTTTGAAGTGTGAAGACTGTTATAATCCGTAAATTCGAAAGTCAATATCCATCCGTAAATGCATTTCACACTTCAGATGTTATTCGATAACAAAGTTGTGTTATCCACCTTTTATGATAAATGGTGAGAACGCGCTGGAACAGAACTCTCTTAATCTCACATAATGCTATTATTTGTAATTAACATAACAATACAGAATATATTATAGAATGCATATGAATTTCGTGTGTATATGTGTCTGTATTGAAGTGTGTATGAATGTATGCACACACACACACACACACACACACACATATATATATATATATATATA
>NC_068983.1:154241337-154243061 GCF_001194135.2 Octopus bimaculoides | reverse complement strand
GAGAGAGAGAGAGAGAGAGAGAGAGAGAGAGAGAGAGAGAGAGAGAGAGGGGGAGACGTAGGGATAGGAAATTCAGGAGTTATAAGCGTGCTACTTCAACTTTCATGCTCGATAGTTCAGTAACTAGATGAACATGCATGTGTGTCGCACATGATCCGGCAATCTTAGTATGTCAATTCCGTGTGGTTATGCGAGAAAAAAAGACATAAATATACATAAAGAAAACGAGAAATTACAAGAAATGCTTTAAGAGAAGCAAGATAATTTATTTTATGGAATCTTAGTTATTCCCATTTAACCAATTAAAAGAAGAACATTGATTACGTTGAATGTTTTAGCTTTAACTTAGTTGCTGCTCAGTAAAACTGTGTAAAGTTGAATTAATTGATTGGGGTAACGTCAAAAGTTAAGTTAAGCTGTGTCTTATTCCAATAGGGTGTCACCTACCATGCACTTTTGGAGGTGCATACACCCTGTGAAAATAACCTGACTTCTATTTAAGGAAGTTGGTGCTGCTCTTCGATTTAATAAGGACAAGCATTTTTCCAGCTCCCTAAAGCCGTTATGATTTTGACCTTCTAATTTATGACCTGAGTCTCTCTACGATGCTCCACTTGATAGGAAGTAGTGCCTATATGTTTTTGATATAGCCTAAAGACCTTACGTCTCTAGTCGAATCGAGTACTTGTTGCTGGTCCTATCAGCATGTAAATACAGCACTATACTACACACACATACACACACACTTGCACACAAACTCATACACGCACACACCTACTGACACTCGCACAGCACACACATAACACACAAAACATACACACTCTGGTACATTAAACAGTTAAGCATTCTTTCTTATGTGCCACTTGCAACGCACTACTATTATTGAGGATTTCTTTCATTGGCCAAAAGAGCCCATAACGATATGAAAGAAAGAAATACTATTATTATATTTCATTAATTTTATTTTTATGACATGCTTTCACTGCACTACCGAGCGCAGATCTGTGTGCTTTGGGTATGTGCTGTGGTACTCTTATTTTCACTGTATTGAAAGTGTTTTATGTAGGATGTCTGCGGTGCCTAGTAATGCTATTTTATGTATGTTATAGGTCCTTGTAATACCTGGTGTTTTTGTCTGAATGTATTTTCTTTATCATGCCTAATTGTTTCTGTTTTTAGGGTCCACATTGCCAGATCTTTGCTTTTTGAAAGTTTCTCCGTTACTTTTAGAGAAACATTGTCATTTGTTGGTATTGATACAACGATTAGAAAGCATGACTTGCAAAAAGCTGCCTTATTGGGCACATCGTACATCTTAGGGAAAGTATTATCTGTCTGATGTCCTTCTTGTGACTTGGCAGATGACTAAAGACTCAGGTGTATTTTTAGCTACACTGTGTTACATAGGAATAATAATAATAATAATAATAATAATAATAATAATAATAATAATAATAATAATAATAATAATGATAATAATAATAATGACAATGACAATCACAATGAACAATGACAATGAATCTCTAAATGCTGGAGATGTAAGAATTTCATGTGGCATTTTCCAGGTGACTCACTATCACCACTCCTCTTCTGTCTAGCCCTAATACCGCTCTCAAAATTGCTCAATGATGCACAATATGGTTATAAAATATTTGATAAAAATATAAATCATCTCATTTACATAGATGATTTAAAGCTCTTTGCAAAAAATGACCAACAACTCA
>NC_068983.1:154238958-154240215 GCF_001194135.2 Octopus bimaculoides | reverse complement strand
CTGTCCATGTGATCTCAAATTTTAAAGCAAACACATAATTGTCTTATGGTTTCTTAAACATTCACTAGAACAAAACTGTACAAATCCAAATATATGGTACCCTAGGCATAACACCTACATGAACTTCTAACTTGTTGTCTCTTGAGGTCTCTGGGTGAGACTTGGATCCAACTTGTACAAATGCAAAACAAAAGTCAAACATAAAATAATAATAATAATAATAATGATAATAATAGTAATAATAATAATAATGTGAAAGAAGAAAAATAAACAACTACGACGATTTAAAGTGGGAAACACGAAGGTTGTGGTCAATGAAGATAGTAGACGTGACACCAATAGTAATTTGTGCACTTGGAAGTATCAGCACTCAACTACCAACATGGCTGAAAAAGACCGTTGCAAGTGTGAAGGTAGAACACCTACAAAAATCAGCATTACTTCGAAATGCAAGAATTCTTCGCAGGGTTCTTAAAGCATGACCTTTAAACAAGTGTCACGTTATTCTTCTAGCTATGGACAGCTGATACTTTCTTTCATATCCAGCAAAATAAGGTGTGAGTTTTCTAATAATAATAATAATAATAATAATAATAGTAATCATAATAATGAATATGTACTTACCACACAGCACACGCAAACTTACGTTTATATCGTTTTGTGTCAGCCGGTGGTAGGTGAATAAGTGTGAGTTAAAAAAAGTATAAACGAGGTTAGATGATGTATTTGTAATGCTTTTGAATGCGCTATTTATTTGCGAAGCACAGTCTACTATTGTTACTTTTTCTTTTTATTCATTTTTTATAAATTCCCTCTTTAATGTCAAAATAGGACGCGAATTAATCAATTCTTTAATCAGGAACGAAAAATCAATTACTGGATGGCGTTTGTGCTTCTCAGTGAATGTGTGTGGTCGGGTATATACAATTAATCAAAAAATACTGTACGTACCATTTATAACGCTCTTGTAAAAGTGCTTCTACAGCAGGCGTAATTTTCAATGAGTATGCGATCATGTATGTGAGAGTGTGCCTATGTGAGTGGTTGTGAGCCCGAGTCTAAGTAGGTCAAGATTTCTATATTAATGTTCGTTATTTAAGTTTGAATAATGAGAAATATCTTCTATCTGTAGGTCTCTATCTCTCTTTCTCGTTATATCTTCAGGCGCGTTTTCAAAATCGAGTACGATCGTACTTCAGCCTGTGTGAGTACTTGTATGTTTGTGTGTCTGCGTGTGCGTGCATGAATATATATATA
>NC_068983.1:154236000-154238860 GCF_001194135.2 Octopus bimaculoides | reverse complement strand
TATATATATGAGCGCACATACGAGTTTTTCAGTATCTTTTATGGCACTGCCTGGAATGGGCTTTCGGTGAAATCGAACACAATACTTATCTTTTAAAGCCTGATTCTTTTTCTGTCGGTCACTTGCTGAATCGCTAAGTTACAAGGATATACATAAAGCAACACACACACACACACACACACACACACACACACAAGTATTTTTTTTGTGTGTGTATCTATCTATCTATCTATCTATCTATCTATCTATCTATCTATCTATCTATATACCTATATATTTATCAATAGATATATATATATACACACACACACATGCGGTTTAATGCTGAAAAATTTCAAACATGCGGCTTTCATGTACACGATTCGAAGGCACTGCAATGCCAAAGTCACAGGTAGTGAAAGACTTGGTGATCAGTATGTGAAATGATGAATCCTTTCATTTGCACATTACCAAGATGGCAGCGAAATGCAAGCAACTGGCAGCGTGGATACTAATAACCTTCAAAACAAGAGACCAAGGTGTTACGTTGACCTTGTGGAAGATCTTTGTTCTCAGCCGCCTCGACTACTGTTCTACGCTAAGGTCACCACATAATACCAGACTAACAGTGGAGTTTGAAGCAGCGCAACGCCACTACATTAAACGGATTGAAACAGTGCAGCGGATAAGCTACGGGGAGAGGTTCAGAAAACATACGACTTTACTCCCTGAAGCAAATTAGGTTCATTAAATATATTTAATAGTTTGGGTACGAAACTATTTCGTACATTCTGGTTTCACAGGCAAACGTGAGAAACCAGAATGTGGAGTCTTCCAGATGATGAATTTTTAAGCATAAATATATAGAGGCAGAAGAAAGGTGTTATAAATCCAACAACTATCTCTGGGGTCTTACAGATTCGAAATAATTTTGGTAAATTCATCCCAATATTGGGGGAAACGAGCCTCCCTCATCATGGTAGAAGAGATCATACATCTCCGATCTTAATACAGGGAAGTTCAAAGATGGAATCATTAAATGTCGAGCGCTAGCTGTATAGAATGGGGAAATAGGAAGGTTGGTGGGTCTATGAGGGTATTACGGCAGGGAGTCGTGAGAAGATGGAAGATAGTTCAGGAAGAGTGAGGGGTTAATTTTAAGGGTACTAAGAGAGATGGTAGTAGAAGTGCAGAGTTGGAAGATAAATAGGGGGGGGGGGTAGAAAAGATAGTATTTGAATGGTAGTGAGTTGTGTTGGATTTGTGTTTAGGAATCAAAGAGTAGGGATAATAACTATAGAATCATTGGAAGCTGAGAACTATTTGAAGGAGGTAAAGTGTCTAGTTGAGTGTCAGAAAGGTATGTTGAACGGTATGAGAGAAGACGGGGACAGGGTGTGGGTCAATTGGTGGTCAAGATAGCAGTGGTTAATAGGATAAGGGAAGTCAGTTGGTATTGGAGAGGGAGTACTGAAATATACAGAGGTGTATGAAATTGAACAGGGAGAGATGAATAGAGAGAGAGGGGGAGGTTGATAGGCTAGTATCTAATTGGTAGTATTAAGTGCTTTTAGTTAAAAAGGAGAAATGAGAGGTAGGAAAGGGTACCATTTTTGATGTTGGGGAGACTCTGAGGCTAGTGGGATGTGGTGGGTTAGAGGAATATGCGGATCCAACAACCAGAAAGAATAGTTTAATGGTATTAGTTAAGGTAGGAAGTTGCTATGCTGACCTTCTCGTACTTCAAGGTTATTTTACTTAAGGATTATTATAGTTATGGGACTACATATACTTAATAAAATTGGCAAAGGACGAGTAGAACTTGTATTCACAAGACAATATTACATGAGAATCTATTGAGTAATGAGGGGTTGTGGTGGCGAAGTATGGTTAGCGATTCCCATAAGCATAATTTGATGTACCTAATTTGTTTGTCTGCATATTTACCTCTCTCTCTCTCTCTCTCTCTCTCACCATATATATATATATTTACATATAAAATATGTAATGAGATGAGATTGGGAGGATCTCATCTATATTGAAAGAATTTGCTTTTTGTGCATAGTGATATATATTGAATTTATGATACATATTATGGTAGTATAATGAACTTGACGGAATAAAAATTGAGTAAATATCCAAACGAGGATATTGAGATTGAAAAGGGAGTTTATGTCACCAATAGAAATTGATATTTTCAATCCACGCTGTGAGGTGTAAGCAAATGTAAAAACACACATATATCAACCACGCTATCAGCGACTTTCACTGGTTATTTCATCTGAGTTTTATTTTGTACAATATAACAGAAACCAACAACAACGACAACAATGATGGCACAAAAAACAAATATAATATAATATATATTCTGAGTAATAACTTAATAGAGACTAAACAGGTCGCAAAATACAATGTTTCTGACCACGGAGGTATATAAAAATATCAGTATACTTTTTTCTTTACCTTTTTGCAACGAAGTTATAAATATTCGTTTCAGATTTTAGCCCAAGGCAAGAAATTTCAGTGTTGGGACTCTAGTCAGTTGCATCGATCCGAGTACTGATCTGCTGCTTATTTTATAGAGATCGAAAGGATGAAAGGCGAAGTCAACCTCGGCGGAATTTGAACTCATAACGTGAAGACGGGCGAAATGCCGCTATCTCTCTCTCTCTCTCTCTCTCTCTCTCTATCTATCCATCCGTCCAGCCATCTATCTTCCTATCTATCTATCTATAGATAGATAGATAGATAGATAGATAGATAGATAGATAGATAGATAGATAGATAGATACATTTCTTTTATTAGCCACACAGGGCTCAACGAAGATGGGACAAATACAATGTAGAGCTTTTCTTTTTGGGAGGGGGAAGGAAGGAAAAA
>NC_068983.1:154234612-154235173 GCF_001194135.2 Octopus bimaculoides | reverse complement strand
TCCTTCCTTCCCCCTCCCAAAAAGAAAAGCTCTACATTGTATTTGTCCCATCTTCGTTGAGCCCTGTGTGGCTAATAAAAGAAATGTATCTATCTATCTATCTATCTATCTATCTATCTATCTATCCATCTATCCATCTGTCTATCTATCTATCTATCTATCTATCTTTTTGTATGTTCGTCTATATAGCAATCGCTGCCCGACTCTCAGAATATGTGTATGTACGTACACACACATATATATTCATATATATGTATGTATATATATATTTACACATACACACACACTCTCTCGCACACGCACACAAACGCACACATACACACACGCACACATACACTCACGCACACGTACACACACACGTACAAACACACTTACACACACACGTACACACACACACACACACACACATATATATATAGCAATAAATCAACAAGCAATCACAATAAAAAGAAGATGGTGAGAGACCAATAGAAATGACGAATAGAAATATATTGATAAATTGACAGAAAGAAACATCATTATTTCTGTATATGCGTCACGATATTTGAAAATAAGCTAGAG
>NC_068983.1:154232041-154234130 GCF_001194135.2 Octopus bimaculoides | reverse complement strand
AAAGCTGTGGGATCTATTTTAAAACGGGGGCGCCAGTATTTTCTTAACGAAACACTAAACGAAACACTTTGAAACTTGGGACACTGGTAGAATGGGTCATATAAAACATCTTTTACTCTTAGTCTTCTTAACGAAAAAAAAAAAAGGAATTCGCAAGTTATTCCATGTTAAAGTTGTCGTATTTCTGTAATTTCAACCAATCACTGAGGTCTATTCAGCACAATAGAGTTACTGCTGGGCGGTCATAAAAATGTTATTCCTTGTGACATATTTCATCCGGTTTAATCGTAATTTATACGTATATATTGTTTATATAATAAATTACGCTGTGCGTATCTATGTGTGTAACAATTTTAGAGTTCGGATTCTAGAGTTAGGGTTAGTTTTAGGGTTAGGGCTAGGGTTACGGTTACGGTTAACAGTCTAGTTAGGGTTAGGGTTAGAGTTAACAGTCTAGTTAGGGTTAGGGTTAGACGTTAGTGATTAGTAGAAATGATCGAAATAAGACAATTTTTCACATGAAATAAATTCGAATACAAAAATATTTTTCTGTTCTATAACACAAAATAGATAAGTATATGAAGTTTGAAAGTCTTTCCGTACCAAAAACACTACATAAAACATAAATGAAAACTGGTGCCCCCGTTTTAAAATAGATCCAAGCTGTGTAGCTGGGATAACCACTACTCAAACGGAATATAACTTTTGACCTCTTCAATTGTTTCCTATAGTTATGGCACCCATAAGTAAAAACCCACAATGACATCATAGAACCCTAACAACGTACTTCTCAGTCCACTCAAACACACATACTTATACAGAAACTTACCCGCCACACATATATATTGATGTATATAAGTATGCATAAAGGCAATCAAATTTGAATTAAAGACATTCTTGAAACGTAAAAGTAATTCATGGTTTATTTTTTCCCAGAATGGTAACATTAACTAATATATGTTAAGATTCATCAGCCCCATCTGACGACCAATTTTCTAGCTGAAGATGCCATTTTTGTGCATAAACCGTCCATTTTGGATAAGTATGTTAAGTATAATCTGGAAGGTATTGTTTCTTAGTAGTAGAAACTATATGCCTGTTGATTTGAAGTAAGTCAGGTTTTAGCTTTTATTTATATCTTAAGGGCAGTTGAACAACGATGGAGAGAGAGAGCGAGAAAGAAGCCACCTTCAATGGGCAAGGCTAGAAGATAGAGAGTCGGCAAAGTAATATGAGAGTAAGAATTTGGTAGCGGGACAGAAATGTTTTCTGTGGGAAGAAGACAAAACGTGAGAAGAAACTGGTGAAAGAAACGTAAAAGAAAACAAGATCGGAGATAAAAATCAAGACACGGTAATTTGGTAAAAGAGAATTTGTCAAGGATTACAATTTGTAAACAACGATCAACAGTAACGTAGTCAACCAAGCATGGAGATAAATTTTGAAGGGACTTAAAGATGAATAACAGATAACAAAGAACTACTTATCGGGTGGTCAGGCGCCGAAATGTCAGAAAGGGATGAGAGGAAAGAAAGGAAAGGGAAAGAATGGAAGACTTTTGAAAGCAGAGGATAATTTAATATTTCTCTGATGTAAAGATCAAAAGTGGGCGGTATACGTTTGCTTCTGTGTTCAAGTACAAAAATAGGGGGAAAATATGCCCCACATACACACACAGACACTCGCATATATATATATATATATATATATATATACTGGCACTCCGTCGGTTACGACGATGAGGGTTCCCGATGACCCGATGAACGGAACAGCCTGCTTGTAAAATTAACATGCAAGTGGTTGAGTACTCCACAGACACGTGTACTCTTATCATAGCTCTCAAGCAAATTCAGCATGAGACGGAATGTAACAAGGCTGGGCCCTTTGAAATACAGTTACATCTTATTTTTTCAGGCTGAGTAGACTGGAGCAAAGTAAATAAAGTGGCTTGATGAAGGACACAACGCGGTGCCTGGAATTAAACTCATGACTTTACGATCATGAGCCGAATACCAATCCACTAAGCCACGCGCCTTCACTATGTTTATATATAAATGTATATACATATATATATATATATATATATATA
>NC_068983.1:154229161-154231914 GCF_001194135.2 Octopus bimaculoides | reverse complement strand
TATATATACATATATTTGTACGGATTTTTGAAGCGTTTAGAAATGTTTTAAAAACAGTTTTGCAGTTGTGTAACAATACAGACATAGACTTGCCCAAATACACCAATAAATTAACACTGATGCTTTTTTTACCGTTGTTACAATCATCTGAAGTGGAACTGTCAAAGCGCGATATTCGAGGAATTTTGCTATTCAACTTCAAAAAAGGACATAAAGCAGCTGCAACTGCTCGCGATATCAACGGAACGTTTGGTGAGGAAATGATCCGTGAGTGGTTAGCTCTAAAATGGTTTAAACCATTTCACAGTGGAGACCTGAGCCTTGAAGATAGTGAGAGTAGTTGGCATCCATCTATCATCGATGACGGTCAATTAAAGACCGTCATTAAGAAAGATCCACGTAAAACCACTTGGAAGCTAGGAAAAGAACTTCAAATTAGTTAGAAAACTGCATGAAATCATTTGCATGCGATCGGAAAATCAAAAGGCTCTACAAATGAGTAACATATGAAAGTTACAAAATGCTCAGAAATGAAATTTTTTGTCGCTTCTTCTCCGTAAGCAGACCGATCCATTTCTCGACCGCATTGTAACTGGCGATGAAAAGTGGCTTCTGTACAATAATAAAAAAAAAAACGTTCTTCGCAGTGGTTGGAGCAAAATGAAGCACCAAAAATCAACCCGAGCTCTTCAAAAAGAAGGTTATGGTAACTGTTTCGTGGTGTACTGCTGGACTCATCTACTATGACTTCTTAAAACCCGGAAAGACAATTACTGCAAAAGCATTACCATGAAATTGCCAAAATGAACGAAAATTTGCTACTGCTCCGTCCCAATCATTCTTCTTGACAATGCTCGACTACACGTTTCACCAATGAGGCTACAGAAGCTGAGGGAACTTATCTACGAAGTTCTTCCCTACCCAGCTTATTCACCAGATCTTTCTACTACTGATTACTACTTTCTCAAGCACCTTGATGGCTTCCTGCAAGAGGAGTTAAACATTCAAACCGATCCTGAAAGACAATTTGAAACACTTGAAAGGAAACGTTCAGAATCTTGCTAGAAACCGTGTAGAGGGAGGAGAAAGTACTTTTTTCAGCCTCAAAATTTCAAAACTCAAATAGTACTTCATTAATATTAAGATACTACGGGAAGAAACAAAAATAGATCAACAGAACAAGTCTTCCTGCTCACAACCATTGTGATTTTTCAGCTAGATCACATGCTGGTTTATTAAGTCATGCTCATATCCATATTGCTTTTGGTGGCCTGCGGACACACATGAAGAGTCACCGGGTGAAGTGAATGAATTGTAAACATCGATGAATACTATAATAATAATAACCTGTGTTGTTTATTATCTCTTTGGTTGGATTTATTTTTCTGTTTTCTCTCTGAACACTCCATATATCGTTTCGACGGAAGCGATCGTTGTCTTTCTGTCTGTCTGTCCGTTCTTTTATTCTTTTACACGTTTTAGCCCTAAGACTGTGGCCATGCTGGGGCACCGCCAGTATGATCACACCTGTTATGGCCAATTCTCTGTGATTGGGTTTTGGTGAAGGAGGAACTTAGCATGTACATATATTTTATAATTCGGGGTGTGTCATCGTGGAATATGTGGCAAAAGTGACGCTGCTCAGAACAGATTGTGATTTGTGGATGAAATTTGTCTACTGTTACACATATACCCGCAGTAAAAAGTTAAAATAAAATATATACTTAACTTTTACAGCATATTGAGTTCTCCAATAAAATTTGGTCACCATTTAATCAAGAGCCTCATCCATCCAGCCATCCAGCCATCCAGCCAGCCATCCATATGTTCATAAATATATGCATACGCGCGCACGCTCAATACAGCTGTATGGAATCTATGAACGCATTTTGCACATTTTGCTATCACGTTTTCTCATTTTCCCACCGCGAAATGTGTGAAAATTATGAACCTCCATCGTTCATATGATGTAAGTAATAAATATAAGCCTTCGGGAGGTTTCTCTAAATAAATTTATCCTGTTGAGAAAGACGTAAAATGTAAAAGTGATAAAATTCTCAGCCAAAGAATATTTTCCAGTATCTCCTCAACATGAATACAACAGCAAAATGAGTTTTACGATAGCATTTAACTTCCAGCTGGCTGCAGTTTTCTTCTTTCGGTATTATAACTGTCTCTACTCTGTTAATGGAACAGCATCTTGCTGTGAAATTTCCCACACATATTGAAAGCAATGAAACTGTAAAAGCAGTCGAAGACTTTCGATTTATATTATATTAAGAGCGAAAGTGAAAGAGGACCATGAAGCAGAATGTAACCATCCCCCGTTGAGCTAAGCGTGCAAACCGGTTTCAATTACCAGTTATAGCTCTAGCTATTTCATTGACGTCCGTAATGCCCTTGGCAAAATCATAAAGTACATCGTTACATTTTGTAACAGAAACTCGACAAAATTAAGCTCCACCCCTCGATTTATAATCTATGCATAATATCGAGATGCCAGTCTACAAGTGCTGTCAAAAACGACAGCTACTTCAGCTACTTCAGTTACGATTTTCTTATAGACATCGTATGTTTTAGAGTTTTTTGAAAATTGATTATTCTCACAGAAATTTTTTTTTTACGCTTGATCGATTGCCTTACGGGAGAGATGGTTTGATATCTGTTTGGTGTCTTTACAATCCTAGCGAGGAAATGTCCCAAATTACAGAGGAAAAAGTTTCTTTGAGTTAGTTTTCATTTAGTGTATATAT
>NC_068983.1:154219474-154228826 GCF_001194135.2 Octopus bimaculoides | reverse complement strand
TATATATTAGATTTTGCGAATTATTTATTCAAAAGAGATTTTTATAAATTTTACTTCAAGGAATTATTTCCTTTTAATATTATATCACTCTTTACGATGAACAATAATTAAAATACTGACACTCGAGGCATATTATATTATTGGCTGACGATCTATATTATATTAACTTGGGAAAGCTAACGGAGTTTCACTAGATAATATTCAAAAATACTGCGACTTCTTCCAGTTCTCCTTTCTCCCAGAGTGGCTATGTGGTAAGAAGCTTGCTTCCCAACCACATGGTTCAGGATTCAGTCCCACTGCGTGGGCAAGTGTCTTCTACTATAGCCTCGGACCAACGAAGGATTTCTGAATTTGGTTGACGGAAACTGAAATAAACGGACAGAGTCAACAACTATTGAAAACGTCGCAATACGCAACGAACATTTTTGAAAAATAAATAAGTAAATTAGTGGAAATTTTACCAGTGAGTGTGTTAAATTATAAGGCATTACAAGAGAATGACTCTCCCCAGACACAACAGATTATACTTCAACACACGAACTCACATAAAGAATCTTGCAAACAAAATCGCTAAAGGAAATTATATTCGCCTTTATATATTTAATCCTTTATATTGAACACTCAGTATTTCATATATTCAAAGACATATTCCATATATTCAATATGAGATTCAATACTTCATATCATTTCATTGTACCATCCATTTTTATATTTTATATTATATATTCCATATTCTATATACCACATTAATTTTACAAGAATATAAATAAAACATAAAAAACAGACAGAGTTGGAACTCTTTTAAATAAAATAATATATATATATAATCGTACTCTATCATATGAAACACCCACACGCGACTGTTACTGAAAAGTACTCAAGTGTATAAAAAATATACAGATCGATCTTCTAATTGTATATGAATATAAACTCTGCAACTTAAAGCTTGTGTGCGATGGAGAAACAAATGTGATCTATCGTGTTTTATGTTCCCTTTGTATATTTTTACACACACATACGCACATACACACACACATACGCACATATGTATATATATTATATACATACATACCTACATACATATATATATGTATATAGGTATGTATGTATGTATGTATGGATGGATGTGTCTGTGTGCGCGTGTGCGAGTGTGTGTGTATGTGTATGTTACGTTTATGTATTTTGTTTTTGCAAGATTCCTGACGTGAAATCGTGTGTTGAAACAGATATTGTTATTTTGGTGGATGGTCATATTTTTTGCCAGTTAAACACACACAAAAATGTTTTGATGTGATGTACATTTTATGAAACAAGCAGCTGATGATGTCTCCTACCATTGAAGCACAGATATAAATTTCCTTCATCTTCGTTTAGTTGAGTACAAAAGCAAAGGATCTGTGTCTATATTTCAAGACAATACGTTCGCTGATAATGCAGTATTGGTTGTTCACCCTGCAATCAAACGTTTGCTGCAGGCGCAGACCTGCAATAATCGATTAGCAACCTTTCCTTCATATGCCAACCCCTTTCCCTAAAGATTAGCTTTATGAAACTAGTGGTCACATTACGAGAATACAGTGCTTCTATTCACATCACCATGTAAAGATATCTGGCAGCTGCAATATTTGGAAAATTTTCAAAATTGGTACGGCAGAACAAAATGCTCTGTGGAACAAATACGATAACACTGAAAACAGTGTAAAACCTTAGTAATTTGCCTTATGGTTTCGTATCGAATAATTTTCAAGACACGAACAGATGCTGGATCATTTTATTTTTGTGTTGCCCATAAAGTCTTTAAACAATTCATACCCATAATAATTACCACCATTGAAATATTTGCAGCTAGCATAACAACCCAGCATGATGCTAATCTTATGTGCGCGACATATGTGATGGATAGAGAATTTAAGCTATAACTAACAGGATTCCAAAGCAGTGGCAAATCTTTTAGTTTTCCAAAAGAGGAGGAGGAAGAACAGCAAAACCCAAGCTGCTTTTCAAAGACACATGAAAAAGTAACTTAAAAAAGTGCCACGTTGATCTCAAGAATCTCGGAAGTGTTACTAATAACAGGACAGCATATAATACAACAACAGTTAATAGAAGCATTGTTATTATGGCGCTGGAGATTCCTCACGCTAGAGGAAGGCTTACAAATACGAATGGGGTATAGAATCCAAAGCGGCAGTCCATCATTCCTTTATGGTCTTTGCAAACGGGATTCTGTTATCAACATCAGGTTGATTAACATGCTGCATCGCTATGAAAACGTCTAAGCCCTATGCTGAGACAGTCCGTCAGAGTCAACAAGAGCGCCACAGACAAAACTCACACACGAGAACTCACACAGAAAATACACGCACACACGCGCGCACACACACATTTATATTCAACTGACGATGTATTCAGAGTTTTCTTATTGTACTTTGGATCTACCAGTTTGAAGTGTGACGTCTGGAGTTTTCGTTTGTACACTGAAAGAAAAATTTTAAAGTAGGTTCATTAGCTTTCAAATGTGTGATTTCCCATTGACGAGAAGAATTTTAACTGTGATGTTTTCGCAATGTTCCATTATTATGTGGAAATGTATTTTTTCAGAAAATTTTAAAATTACATCAATTTTAAAACTAGGGTGCCTGTATAATATATGTGTGATTAATATGTTTTCATTTTATGCATTGTTGAAAAGTTCCTTGTTTTGTTGCTCTGAATTGACAATGAAGAACAGCTGGAACTCGCTTTAATACATTATACGAAATGCAACTACGGTATAAATGTTCCTGGTCTGTGGTGGCAGGCCTCTCATCTGGGATTCCACATGTTGTGACACCTTCTCCAGCAGCATCGCTGCTCATTAGGAGGAGAAAAGCAAGCTGTTTGAGTATCGGTTGTTCTCCGACAAGTTTTATATTCTAAACTGTAGAGACCTCTGGCGTTCTTCGCCCCGGACCATTTTCTGCTCACCGCTATCGGGGTGGAGATGGCAAGTTCTGTGAGTCAGAGTGGTGCTTCTGCGCATTTCCCTCGCCATCCTGCGGGGCAACGCCCCTTCTAATTTGTCTACTGGGGCCGGGGAGTTAACTTACGACAACGTTTAACCGCAGATTTCATGAAAAAAGCTTCTATTACTACCAGCACGGTTCTTAGTCACTATGGTATACATTTAGTTACATCATTACTTCCAGGCTCATCTGTTGCCTACAACATAAATCAATGACACAGTCATGAGAAACCCTACTATTATTTTATATAAATAAGGCTGGGAGCGTTTTGTTTCATTAAAGGACCAGGAAACGTTGGTGCTACAAATTAAATGTAAACTTCTAATTCAGAAATGGGGAAAAAAAATTCTGCATAAATACGATTAGACACTAAAGTGGGTTACAGTCGTGTATTCATTGCGATATTTTTGAAATAAAAAGCTTTTGCCGACACATGTAATTATACAGTACTATATATATTTTTGTATCGTCTATGTTTTGGACAAGGACTTACATACATACACACACACACATTCGCACATACACACGAACCACATACAATTGGTAGACTTATCTTTGCTCTTTCCATTTTCTCATATATTTCGAGCAAGAGTGTTTTACATATTAAGTTCATATATATAAGCAAGAGTAGATACTTATCTACCGCTACCAGCAAAAACAACAGGATGACTTTCCAGGCCTATGCATTTTCTGTGATTTCTGATGATCGACTTCGTATACATAGGTGTGCATACAGACACACAGACGCACACACAGACACACACACACACACACACAAACTCACATGCACATACACACACGCATACACACTCAAACACACACATATCTATGTATGTATGCCTTTTCTTCTTTCCCCTAACACTGTCAAATCTTTGTCCAACGGCAAATCCGGTTACTCACCATCAATAATGCCATTGTTAGCATATATTAGCTGTACTTACACACAAACCCACTAACACACACACATACAAGCACACACACACACACCCACCCACATACACACACACACAAATATTAGAATTACCCATATACATACACACCCGATATAAGCGCACAAACGCACACACGCATAAACCATTCATCCAGATAGACATGCACACATCCAAATAGACATATATATAAATGCAGAAATGTGCATACTCACGTACACCAGACACTAATACGCACACATACCCTTACATGCATCGCAAACACTTACGCAGACACACGTGCTTATGGCACGTACTAACGTATACGTATTTGGCCATACGCACACTCACGCATACAAACGCATGCATGCATGCATGCACTCGTACGTATTTGCCCGTACGCCCGCACACACACACATGCGCACACACACACATGCGCACACACACACATGCGCACACACACACATGCGCACACGCATACAGCTACACACATACACATGCACATATAACAGACATTTATATTGCATCGTTGTAGTTTACACGTGTTTTTTTTTTTAATAAAGAAGACAGCATGGTTGCAAAGCTAGTATTTTAAAGAGACAACCATACTTACGCTCATACATAGCAACTGACCAATGTTGTGTTGTTAGCGTCGGTTACCATCATAACGTGATTTTTTGTTTCATACTACCTGCTGTAAGCCCTATTTTAGACTCTCATGTCTTAGCTAAAGAATCATAATATTATAAGCAACACAAACCATTATCGGATGGAATAATAAATCCAATTACAAGTGACGTAGACAGCAGCTCCATTATCTTAGTAGACGAACGATGTACGAATTCGATAAAATGAATTTGATAGTATTATAAATTACTCTGAAGTTTAATTAGTTACAGATGCGTATTGGTGAATCATTATCGGTTATTGGTCATTGGTTATTCATTGTTTAATTGTCATCACTGGACATTATTCGTTGGATTTTGAGTGTCCATTATTGCTTATTCCTAATGTGGTATTTATTTATTGTTGATTCGTCACCATTCATTGATAATGTGATATGTTTCATTATCAAACAATAGATTTTAAACAAGAATAATTACAACCAGAAGAACTATAACATTAACATTATAATAAGCAACATTGAAGGAATCATATACCGTTTCCCTCTTTACATCAAATATACTGAACTTCCAAATGTCACTATTTATAAGAATTCGCTTCCCTGGGTGTAAATAAGAACCGAGCTGCGAGAACTAGATATCATTAAGAGATGTTGGGCTTAACGCGAGAACTTGCGTTCTAGTTTACTTTGAATCTCACAATAAACATTTTGGAAACATTTCCATTGTATTTCGTAACTGTATTTTCTCTTTCTTCACTTAAATTTCCCAAGATTGAGAGAATCAGCAGGTATATAATCACTCAGAGAACATATTTAAAAGCATAAACAAGAACTATAACAATAACCTCAACAACAACAAAAAGAAATCCAGAAAAATAAAAACTGACAAAAATACTTTTCTTCTTCACCAACAACGTAAAAATGAAAGTAAAATAAGGAGACAAAAGAATGAAAATCTACACAAAACAAAACAAGAAACAAAAGAAGACAGGATGTTTTGCCGTTATGGAAATATAATTTCTGTGAGTTTTCTATTCGTGTTGGCGATTAAATTTGATATTTCTTCTTTTATGTTTATTGATTTTTTTCATTTTAGAAAAATTAATCGATCTCATTCTATACTTCTATATTCTTTAATTCAATTTGAACATTTGAACTTTAAATTACAAAATCTTCAATTTTGTTTTCGATGTTAAAATTATTATTATTTTTATTATAGCTATTGGTTTTATTATTGTTGTTGATGTTGTTGTTATTATTATTATTATTACTCTTTTGATACCAATTTATAATTATCACTTGAAAATGTCATGATAATATGATTTGAATTTCATAAAGGAAATCTAAATGATTAAACACTTAGTATGTTCAGAATTTAAGGAAATAAATTAAAATGAAAATAATAAAAAAAAAAGATGAGATAATATGACTACGAATAATAATTCATACACTAAAACCACGTTCAAAACTTAAAAAAAACTTAAATAAACAAAAATAAAAGAGAATGCACAAGCCATCAGATATGAAAGCGTAGGATGAACCAACAAGTATGTTCCCAACTTTAAGTTCCTGAAGAATTAAGACGCCATTTGAAGCCGTGACTTATAATTTAAATCAGCATAATGGAAAATAAAACTTTCATTTCACGAATTGCATCTTATAAATGACAAAATTTTTGCGACACCCAATAATAATAAAAAAAACCCCATCAATTTGTAACGAAAATTATATTACTTTATTGGGAATATACAGATTGAAGGATCAAATTGACAGAGTCCTATAGAGAGATCACGGCATGAAAATTATGTTTTGTAAGATCTTTTCCCAGTATTCTAATCTTAGTTTACGAATTAAATACGATAATTCTTGTGTGATTCGGATTATATTGCGTGGAATGAAAATATTCACTCAATAAAGTAACTCCTGATATGCAGCCGTTATTATAATAGAACTTGATACATACATAAATACATACATACATATATGCACACACACACATACACGCATATATATATATATATATATATATATATATATATAGATAGATATATATATATATATATATATATATATGCATACACATCCATAAAATATATGCGTGCGCACATGTGTATGTGCGTATGTGTGTATGTATGCATGTATGCATTGCATCATCAAATATATTGATTACAGAAGAGATTGAAATAACGTAACACGCACTGTTTATCGCATAGATTTCTCTTGCTCATGCCATTATTTTTTTTTTTACCATTTCATTGTTGGCGTAGTGGATTAATATAATATTTATGATTGTTATAATCAACATGAATATAGTTACAAATTATAGGTTTCCAGGTAGCTCTCTAAGACTAGTTGGCCTGGTAATAATGAGTGAAAAGCACATCAAAGTAGACACGCTATGTTCAATTACATACCGAACGTAAATCATTTGGAAACGACCAAAAAAGAAAAAAAGATGAAAACTTTTGTTTTCGTATTTTAAAGGAAATAAACGCTTTATAGTCATTACTACATTATACGAGCATAGAAGTAGAAATAATAGTATGTCTTTTGAATTTCAAGTATTTTGATTAATTTCCCTTCGAATTCAGAAAGTAGTGGGAATTCTTGTACGTGTGAATAATCTGTTGTAAGCGAAAAATTATTGCTGCAAAAATAAGGGGGTCTGGTATGTAATAATGTAAAGGATAATAGTTATCACGTACCAAATTGCAACAAACAAATATCGATCTGAGCCTCATTACAAGAGTTTAGTTCTGTAGTGATACTGCGACAAACCGAAATTGTGGTTTCGCTGTAATGTCGAAATAAATCTATATTTTAATATATATATATATATATATATATATATATATATATGTATGTATGTATATATATGTATATGTGTGTGTGTGTATATGTATATGTATATATATGTGTGTGTGTGTGTGTGTTCTAAAACAATTTTATTGTTAAATCTTTCTGGATGGAAAGCCTAAACCTCGCTAACGAATA
This sequence comes from Octopus bimaculoides, assembly GCF_001194135.2. Classification (NCBI taxonomy): domain Eukaryota; kingdom Metazoa; phylum Mollusca; class Cephalopoda; order Octopoda; family Octopodidae; genus Octopus; species Octopus bimaculoides. The sequence goes on along the minus strand of NC_068983.1, from coordinate 154,221,291 downwards.
ATTGTGATTTTAACCTAGTTGGGTCTTATCATTTGTAATGCAATCAAGGTCTTGTGAAATCACTGATGTGATTATATATAATCTGCAGATTGTTAGTATTTGTCAGTAGGTGATTTAGGGTTGACAATATATTCCAAAATAGTCTGCAATGCACCTTTGTAAAAAAATCAATTAATGTCTTCAATGCAAAACTATATGCCATTTGCAGTATCGATAAATCTAGAGTTAAAAATCATTTTGAAATATAGAGAAAACGTTCAAGATTCTGTAAGGAGTAGTATATCATGAGAATCAAGTATTATTATCACAACTATCTAAATTGCAGGGTAATTACTTGCTATGTTATAAACGCTCTATAAACTGATGGGAGTTGCGTTTTGAATGCATTGGTAGAGGAAACGTCCAACTTAAGTTCAGCTAACAATACTTTTGTTACTAAAACTTAACAGTTTTCTTCTGGAAAAACGAGGAAAACAATGTAACTTGACAGAATAAATGTATATTGTAATAAAGACTTAATTCAACTGACATATAATTATAATGCATTACATAACTAATTTTTCTTAATGATACCTGAATAGAAAGAATTAAAAGATATGCGAAGAATATACTTGTCTTTGTATGATTGCCTTTACCTATATCTTAAATGCTGAAATTTACCAGCTTCGCATTGCGAAACTGAATATGTATTTGTAGAATCAAAATACAATTATTCGTACACATAACGTTATTATTATCAGATAATTTTCATCAAATCCTACTACGAGTAGGTAGCAGATAATTATCTCTCTTAACACAGGTTAAGGGGAAATAATTAACTGTCAGTCACTATTTACCTTTAACTTTCGTTGCAATGCTATGTTGAGGAAAAAGTTCGTGCGCCGTATTAAAATAATGATTTTTTTAATACAAGAATTCAATCAAAAACAACTATTTTTCAAAATAAAGACCATCATTTTTCACGACCTTCTGCCAACGATTTGCAAGCTTCTGGATTTGGTCAAAATACCATTCCTTCGGCTTTGAATCGAAGAATTTTTGACAGGCTTCTTCGACTTCATCGAATGACTAAAATCGGTGACCTTTCATAAAGTGCTGCGTTGATCGGAAGAGGCCATAGTCAAATGGAGCAACATCTGGAATCTAGGCTGGAGGAGGAGGAAGAACTTCCGCGCTGTGTGATTCTTCAATCTTGTTGCTGGTCTTACTGGTGGTATTGAAGGTTTGCGTTGTCTTGTTAAATCAAAGCACATTTTTGACGAACACAGTGAGTCACCATTGAACATGACATGAACTGAATGAACACACAAGCCACAAAATATATAAAAAAAGCATTATTTTAACACTGCGCACGAACTTTTTCCTCAACCTAATAGATAGCATGGTATATTTCATGTATACATACGTACATACATACCTACATACAAACATAGATACATACATAAATGCATGCATACATACATACATATACATACATACATACATACATACATACATAAATGCATGCATGTATACATACATACATACATACATACATAAATGCATACATGCATGCATACACATATACGTACATGCATACACACATATTTATATATTAATATCTGTGTCTTTGTATGCACAAATACAGGCGTGGCTGTGTGATAAGAAGCACGCTCCCCAATCACATTGTTCCAGGTTCAATCTCACTGCCTGGCGAGTGTCTTCTACTATAGCCTCGAGCTAACCAAAGTCTTGTGAGTGTATTTGGTAAATGGAAACTGAAATCAGCCCGTCATATATATATATATATATATATATATATATATATATATATATAT
>NC_068983.1:154217125-154219464 GCF_001194135.2 Octopus bimaculoides | reverse complement strand
TGTGTGTGTGTGTGTGTGTCTTTGTGTTTTTCCCCCATCACCACCCGACAAACGCTGTTGGTGTATTTACGTACCCGTAACTTAGCGGATCGACAAAAGATTAAGATGAAATAATACTAGGCTCAATAAATAAGCCCTGGGGTCGAAACGTTCAACTAAAACCCTTCAAGGCAGTGCTCTAGAATGGCCGCAGTCAAATGACTGAAACAAATGAAAGAAAAACGTGCCTGTTTTTGTGTCAAAATTAAGATTCAACGTATAAAAGGCACATGCATTCCCATCTCGAATGTTTGGCTTGAAAATACGTTTTACAATAGGAATAATACTCAGAAGAATGTACATGTAAATAAATATATACATGAATAGCAAGTCGACTTTGACTTTCGTCTTTTAGTTCATTGAAAACCTCTGAGTGTTTAAATTATCTGAATCAATCAATTGAACCATCTAATCTCTTCTAAACTTGATAATTGTGCCTAATATATTGGAGCTTCACCATTGAACTGCTCTTGCAAAGAACAAGAAATTAAATTATTTTCCCATTATTTGATTTACAGGACTGAAATCATGTTTCACAATATTGTGAATTGGTTGTTAATGAGAAATACTTTTAATGTAGTATAAAAAGGGAATCTTTTAGTTCTAATTGCTAGAAGCCTTAGATCTATCAACACTTGCATTATCAGGTCCTATAACGCGATATAAAATACTTGAAAAGAGGTTGAAAAATGAAGAAATATTCCAACACTTAGGAATAAAAATTGAATTTACAGAGTGTTGTAAAATCATTAGAGAAAATTATTTCATTACCTTGGATTGAAAAGAAAAAAACCACCGTTTCAATTTATAATTTTTAGCAAATGTGGCTAATAGCAGCTTTATCAGAGAAAATACAGAAGCAATTCAAAGCAGAACATCACATTCACTGGCAACATTCGCGCTGAAACCATCCATAAAATGCCGTTCTCCTGGGGGATAAGAATAACATTGTATTTGTGCTCTTATTACAAATTAGTACACCAATTATTATAGAGTATTGTACCAAATAAGTATGTTTTATAAGATGAGAGACTGTCATAGGTAAACAAGAAAGTTATCATTAAGGTTTTATATATTTACTTGTAGATTATTAACATATAAAATTTTGTTAACAGAAAACGTAGTCGCCATTGTAGTGCAAGTACGCTAATCATTCTTGATTTGCTCTCTTGGTCTGTTTTTATACGTATACAGTTCATTTTAAATTAAAATTGCACGACTCACATATACATATAAGTAGTAATTAGAAGCTCACGTGCATTCTTATGTAATGATACAGAAAGCTTCGATTTGATGCATTTTACTTCAATCATCGTGAGAAGTATCATAATTTGTGTGTGTGCGTGTGCGTGTGTGTATATAAATAACATGGGTGGCTTCTTAGCAATTCAACAACTTAAAGGCAGATTTATAGACGTCACTAAAGTCACAGAGGGTACAACGTCGTATCGGCATTGCTAGAAATAAGCTGACGAGGGAGACAAAGCTCCCTACGGTCGCAGACACAGCCATACCACCGGTGATGATTTCGAATTTTGATGCAGAGCCTCTTAATCTTGATCATTGGCTCTTACCGCATTTAGGGTTAGGCTCAATTGTCGTCGTCATCTTATAAGCAAATCCATTGAAAACGTGCTCATTTCAAAAACGGTAGAAGTGAAAACTATAAATAATATGGTTAGCTTATTAGCAATTTAACAACCTAATTGCAAATTTATAGACGTCACTAAAATGACAGAGGGTACAGAGTGGTACCGGCATTGCTAGAAATAAGAGGCAAACCGACTCTTAGTGGCAAGAGTAATATCTTAATAAACTGACAGAGGAGACAAAGCTCCCTACGTTCGCAGGCATAACCGTATCCCCGGTAATTTCGAATTTTGATGTAGAGCATCTTAATTCTCATCGGTGACTCTTACCGCCTCTAGAATTAAGCTCAACTCACATTAGCGACGTCTATAAATTTGCCTTTAGGTTGTAAAATTGTTAATATGCTACCCATATTATTTATAGTTTTCATTTCCAGCTGCAGATTTTGTATATAAAGTATTTAGTTGTTTTGCGTTACACGAATTTCATTAACAATACCCGTTATACAACGAAGGACATATAAACAGCTTGATTTTTCAAATCTGCAATGATTTCAACGCAACCGTAAATTACCATTCATCTTCCTGGAAGCCTACCCCCACACATACACGTTCATGTATGCCTATGGGTACACACACACATACATTTATATAGATAGATATGTATATTTATATGTGTATATATATATATATATATATATATATATATAT
>NC_068983.1:154208998-154216601 GCF_001194135.2 Octopus bimaculoides | reverse complement strand
TATATATATATATATATATATATATGTAAATGTATATGTGTGTGTGATGATCCAAGTGCAAGTACTTTTGATGATGTTTAGTAATTATCAGCTAGTTGTCAAGTACTTGAATGGTAGCTTTGATTGTTATGATCAATCTGATGGAGTTAGGTCAATCCATACAATTTGTACTTTCTCCCTTTCTCTTATAGTAAAGACTTTATTTTCTTGCTTTAGTACTCTATCATTTTTATAATTTCTTCGACCATTTTAAAGTAGAAAATATATTTAAACATGTTTCTTACTATATCACTTTATGATCTTCATTAAAAATTCTTAATTGTGATTTTTATGTTTGTTACGTAATCGCGGAAGATTTGACAGTAAAATAATTTTGTAAGTTTTTTTTTCTTTATTTTTAATGCAACAAGTTTTATATGACGTAACTAAATAAATTTATATTCAAGCATTCCAATTTTTGTATATTTATGTGAGTGTAACATCATGAGTTTTGCATACTAATCACACTTGCAGCTCACAAGTTACACCTGTAATTCTGTAATAGAAGCATCTATTCACTGTGTTTTGTGAAAACCTAATTAGTATTTAGTTGAGAATATGGCCAATATTCATATAAAATGTATATACAAAAACAATGAATACCAATATATTTGCTTTGATAATATGCGTCGATATATACCTTCTGGTAACCTCCCGGCAACCTCCCGGCAACCTCCCGGCAACCTCCCGGAACCACAAAACGTTTCCAAGACTTTCATTTGTTCAGCTGGTTTAGAATGAGACAAATTCTTGCGAGACCTTATGATTAATAACAGACTTGTTAATGTTGTGTTAAACAGGATTTGATGGCATTAATTTTTATTCAAATAGTTGTTTGTTGTCGAGATAGAAATGAAAAGAAAATATTTTGACAGTATAACTAAAAGTATATATCAATGATGTGTCTGCTGAAATTTTTGAAAATTGTTGATGACAGCTGAAGAGTTTTAAATATAAATCATTTAAAAGATATGTGGAATCCCTGTATTAACCAGACGCCGAACAAAACGCCATTGCTTTATATTATAGAAATCGAAAGTAGGTATATAAAAGAGCGCATTTCAATTTTTGTGAACAACATCAAGTTTGATATCCTGAAAAATAATCCATAAGCAAAACACTATGCATGCATACATACATATATTCATTCATTGGCAATGAACACGGACAGAGAGGAGGCACAGCAGTTGGTGACCTCTTTGGATTTTTCTAATGTTTGCATATCTCACAAAATGTACTGTAACCATGCCAATGTTTTTCCAAAACTATTCATTATTCAATGTCATGCAATAGAATTGTTCACTAACACAGATTCCAATAACATATAATGGATGATAGTATAACCACACGCACACACAGAGAAAAACACTCGTGCGCGCTCACACATGAATACGAGGAGCTGTGCTAAAAACTTGATGGCTTTTAGGGTATCGTGAAAGGCCTAGTTGGAAGTCCAACCTGCCGAGTTCTTTTACAGGGTTTCGAATAACTGAAGGACCCGGCAATGACATTATTTGTTTGTTCTCTTAAATATAAGCGGTAAATATGTTACGACGATGGACACCACTTGCAGTTGGCGTTCCCTGTAAGTTAGCCGTATTAAATAAAAATGCTGGTCTCGAGATTTTTGAAGGTATCTATTTAAAATTAGGAATTTTACCCGATGTAATCGAAGCTGAATTCACTACCATTACTTAGAACAACTTTGAACTTTTCTAATTTTCTAGACATTCTTAAATTCATTAAAAATGCTGGTCTCGAGATTTTTGAAGGTATCTATTTAAAATTAGGAATTTTACCCGATGTAATCGAAGCTGAATTCACTACCATTACTTAGAACAGCTTTGAACATTTCTAATTTTCTAGACATTCTTAAATTCATTTGGTAATTCTACGGAGTTATGTTTAAAAGCCTTTCTAGTCAATCAATGTTGTTCAAAGGAAGTCTGTCGTGCATGTTTTGATTTATTAGTATCACAATGTCATTTTCTGAGTACTTTACAGTGTTTTCAAATTTTGGCACAGGGCCAGTAATTTCGAGGAAGGGAATAAGTCGATTACATTGATCCCAGCACTCAAATGGTAATTATTGTATCGACTCTGAAATGATGAAAGGCAAAGTTTGAACTCAGAACTTCTTGAAAAGGGACAGAATGCTGTTAAAAATTGTGTCTGGTGAGCATACGATTCTTCCAGCTCACAGCCTTTCTGACTGCTTTGTATTGAGAAACATCGACTTAATTTTCCTGGATCTGTTTTTGTTTTATTGAGAAATTTTCATTTTAACTTTACTGTTATTTTCTGATGTTTTTAGGTATTCTACATTGTCTTCTTTTTATTGACAATTCCTTCCTCTTCCTGCTTTTTGTAAGCAATCATTTATTGTTACTCAACATTTCTGCCATCATTTTATTTTCCTTTTAGTCCTATTTGTTTATATTTGTTCTGATTTCTACTCTTCTCATTCTCTCTCTCTCTCTCTCTCTCTCTCTCTCTCTCTCTCTCTCTCTCTCTCTCTCTCTCTTCACTCCATTTAAGAAATACAGCAGTTCTCTAGCGTCTCACAACCTGTCCTCACAAACACCCCTTTGTTCTGTTCCTTAACTCTCCTCACTCACTCTGTCCTGATTCAGTCTAATAATCTCAGTGTCATACGTTTAATTCTTTCGTAGTTACTTTTACTCTTTTTCCATCATAAATATATTCTCGTTTGACGTTAAAAATTTTACGATGCACTAAGGTATAATTAAAAGAAGCATTACTTGTCGGCTTTCTTTCTTTCTTTCTTTCTTTCTTTCCATCTCGCCACTTCCCCTTTCTCGTAATAACATTTCTTTCATTTCTATTCGCTTCTTAACTGACGTTTCATTTTTTTGTTTTTGTTTTTTTCTTTTTCTGTCATGGTGATTTCACTAGGTTTCATTAGGTTTCCCTTACGTAATAAATCTTAATCACACTGTAGATTAGCGGATCTGTCGGAATACGTTCTTGGAAACTCGTCCGGAGCGAATACTAAAGCGAGGACTTGAACAATCTTTTCTAATGAGGTTAATAGTCAAGAAGTTACATCTGCCATAGTCGCCTTTCTTTTTTCATATGCATGATTGACTTACGACTACATTATCTATATTGTCCTTCCCTTGGGGAGTGGGGGTGGATTTATTCAACAATTTGAGGTTCTCATTACAGCTATATTTAGCGTGGTGAACGACTATGTAGTGGATCTATCATGCTATCATTAAATACGAGGTCTGTGAAGGCTAATGATATTTCGTCTTTTCTTAGAACGAGTTATAACTGTATGACTAAGACATCTAAGACTGAGCTATAGTGCAGATATTTTTTTTCTATCTTACTTTGGCTCAAGGCCAGTACTTTGAAGGTAGGGGTAAGTCAATTACCTAAACCCCAGTATTCAAATGGTATTTATTTTATCGATCCCGAAAGAATGAAAGGCAAATTTGATCTCGACGTTCACATCTTTCATCCTTTCGAGGTCGATAATAATATTAAGTACCTGTTGAGAACTTGTGTCCATTGTTAACAGTTTAACTGAAATAATTTCCAATATATAATAAACGACGTGCGGGAGAGCAGCTAACTTTTAAAAATAAGGCCTTAGAGAACAGTAAATTCAAAGAAATAATTTGTTGCGAAGATACTCTAAACTGTGAAGAAATAGATCTGATGCACTTGCAACTAGAAAATTAACAATTCCAAGATCCTTGCCTAAGCTGTCTTCAATGACATTCGATTTTAAGGATAAAATTCAACAGAATATAAGCAAATTAATTTAAAAGAGTTCACAGTACACAATAATCTGCTGTCCAAGTATTAAAGTATTAAGTTACCTGTTACCTACCAAATGGTGACAGGTAAGACAACTAACAAGATGGGTGCAGCTGCGTTATTAGTTTAGTCTCCTGTAATTACAATTCATTGTTTAACGGGATGATATGATTGTTCATTATCAACGAATTGAACTAATCAAATCATACATGGGTAATTGAGAGGGACGCTTTAAGAGTCGTTACACGAACAACGAATCTACTATTGAATACTTAATGTCCATCAAATAAGAATCAAATCAGTTTTACACGCTAATGTTCTCTTTAAGATCTACATTAAGACGTATTTTAAGATTTAGAAGTATATTAACAGAAAAACACATCTCGCAAGCACTCTAAGTATGAAATAAAACACTAAATATTTTAGAAAAAGATGGTATGCAAGAGTATGTGTCGTCGTAAAAGTAAATATTATCTCTATAACTATGATATGATGCACCAGGTAATAATTTGCATGACATATAAACCGTCACAACGCCTGAGGTTTACCGGCTGAAAACTAAGTTCCAGCTATACTGAAAACTGAAACAAGACATTACATTCTACTGCACCACCGAATTAGATACAGCAGCAACACTACTATGGGAGTGTAAATTAATCTGAGATAAGCTAAAATCGAAATATATTTACTCTTTTCTATGTACCGAGTTTTCTTCACGTCATACGTGAAGCTATTTTGTAAGTTTAAATATTTTCAAACACTAACTTTTGACTAAACACATACACACACACACACAGAAACATGCACACACGCGCACACACACATACAGAGCAGACACACACAAGTACCACCAACGAGCCCCGTACACACACCGCAGCATGGACATATCTATATATATATATGTCTATACGTATATACATGCATATAAGATATATTTATTCATGCATACATGCAACATATGTCTTTATCTGTCCATATTCCTGTATAATCACGTGTGTGTGTGTGTTTATGTGATCTATTAAGTAAAAAAAAAATGAACCTTTTTGAATTATATGTTCTAAGACGCATGCACACTGATGTTTCTATAATTACCTGTATATCTTCCAATACGTCAACATATATTTATAAAAAACTATATCCTCTAATACATGAAGTAGCATTTATTTCATTATATATTATATGTTGAGTCACGTTTTACACTTGGAAACACGTCGACAATATTTTGTACACCGTTAACTAACGCAAATATATATTTTTGATGTATGCATACATACACACACTAACACGCGCGCGCGCGCACACACACACACAAGGACATATCTGACTTGATATAATGCAGTATGTTACGCCTCTATTATATACAGAGAATGGAATGTTCTTAAGATTATCAAGCTTGGGTTCGTTGTCAAATATTGAGTAGCCGTTCTGTGAAATACAATTTAAACAAGAGATTACAAATTAAATGATACAACGAAACATCTAGCAATAGTATACTATATTTGCTTTATTGAATCGTAACTTTAACATACTCACATTGGTTAATATGATTTTTGACCGCTTAATACAGGGTGGGGCAGAGAGGAATGACGTCTTTGAAAAATTGACAAAATCATTAATCTTAGCTGCAAACAAATTTTATTGACATCAATGTGTATTTATTGAATTAGCATTTTTCAAAACCAAGTGTTGAAAACAACACCCCTCATGTGGTGTCCGTTTTTATTGATGCATTTCTGAAGGATTTCTTCGAAGTTAGCCTGCATTCCCTTCAGCGTGGCTCTGTCAATTTGGGTGACTTCCACGCGAATAACTTTCTTCAAGTCGTCCTATGTACGGGCTCTTTTGTGCATACGCACGTGCCTCGAAATAATCACACATAGACCGAGGGGGCCAGGAAGTGACAGGAAACCTAGAAATGAGACGGTAACCAAAGAGAGGGCTGTGGGGTGGTTTTTCATGCAGTTCTCTCGGATTTTCAAGAGCCCAATAGCAACAGTTCTGTTGATTCACCAGACCATTGAGATGAAAATGAGCTTCATGGCTCATTAACAAAATGAGGTTGCCATTTACCTCAAAAATTAACCCCATCTGACGTGCGAAATTAAGCCGCTGTGCATAGTCCCATGGTTTCAACTGTTGCCCATTGACCAATTTGTACGGGTGGTCTTCATGAAAAATACGCCTTATCGATCGCTTTCCGATGCCAAGTTCAGTGGAATGCCTCCGAGCAGAGGGATTCGGACTCCGTATCAAATATTGTTTGACGCGTTTCACATTTTCCGGAGTCCGTACCTTTCGTGGGACCCCACCTGTCTCCTCTTCATTAGTGTACCTCGTGTAGAAAGTGCATTCATCCCATGTAAGGTTGTGTTACGGTTGGAAACAACCTGATATCGGTGAATGTTGAAGTGGCGCCGAAACTCAGGCTGAACTGCTGTGACAGACTCGTTATTCTTCACGTAACTGTCGTAGGCAAATACGCGATGCTCTATCGTTCACAGCGCCATGGTTTCACCTGAAAAGAAAAAGAAAATGTTAGGACACCACGGAACGAATGTTACCTGTCGTACTTATATCCTTCCCACTGGGGATGAGTAATGACCATTTCAAAAACGTTCGACCTCTTTGTCCCACCCATGTATCATTTTGTACTATGTGAAATGTCTTTTTCTTTATTATACTTATTATTTATACATGGATATACTAATAATACTTATACATATTATTATTATTGTTATTATTATTGTTATTATTATTATTATTATTATTATTATTATTATCATTATTATTATTATCATTATCATTATCACTATTATTACTATTATTATTGTTATCATCACTCTTATTATCATTATTGTTATTATGGTCGTTGTTGTTGATATTGCTATTATTATTATGCATGAATATCAAGGCAGCGGGCTGACAGAATCGTTAGCACGCCGGACAAAATGCCTAGCAGCATTTCGTCCGTCTTTACGTTCTGAGTTCAATTTTGCCTTTTATCTTTTCAGGTTCGATAAAATAAACACCATTTGGGGTCGATGCCATTGACTCATCTCCTCCCCACAAAAATGCTGCCCTTGTGGTAAAATTTGAAACCATTATTATGCATGGTTATGCATATTGTATTTATTATACTTATTCTTATACATGCATATGCATATTGAGATACATATCTGATCTACTGTGATTCATGATACAAATATAATCCTTTCAAAACATTTTCTAGTGCTGATATAAACTAATTACCTATTGAGATAGAGTTGAAAGTATTGTTTTTATTATATTTGCATACTGATAAAAGAATTGAGTCAGATGATAGACATGATAATAAATATAGCCACCTACTACGATTCTAATTCAAATATCTCTGCTAAAACCTCAGTGCCGATACCTCTTCACTACGTTTCAGTGAAGTAAAATATATGTAAACCTGTGAATGTAGTGTTTATAGGTTTCGATTCTCTCATGGTGAGATTATTTAAATCTAAACTGTGACAACTACAATAATTTTATAAGCCTATCTATCTATCTATCTATCTATCTATCTATCTATCTATCTATCTATCTATCTATCTATCATCATGGACGGACGGTAGACACATCGGCTCCCATGTAAGTTGCATTTTTCACCTCTTAAAAGACCTATTTTGTTTTAAAATTTTGTATAAGTTGTGTATAACACAAAATACTTCGTGAACATATACTTTTCAAATCGGAAATAGCTCTATTTAGAGCCTTATTTCCAAAAATTCAAACATATCTTCCTCGTTCC
>NC_068983.1:154198995-154200477 GCF_001194135.2 Octopus bimaculoides | reverse complement strand
TTGGGGGACAAACACAGACATACAAACACATACACACACACACATATATATATATATATACATATATACGACAGGCTTCTTTCAGTTTCCGTCTACCAAATCCACTCACAAGGCTTTGGTCGGCCCGAGGCTATAGTAGAAGACACTTGCCCAAGATGCCACGCAGTGGGACTGAACCCGGGACCATGTGGTTGGTAAGCAAGCTACTTACCACAGGAAGAGCGAAAGACATAGGGATACATTGGTATCGAGAATAAAGGCAAACTATGGTGAGTCTGACATTATAGTAGGTTTCTTAGTTGATACATCCACTTCGCAGCAGAATTATCAACTGTGAAATCTACTATAATGTAAGATTCACCATTCTTTGTCTTTATTCTCGTTACCAATGTATCCCTATGTCTTTCGCTCTTCCTACCTCTACATACGACTGCATTCTGATGATTTCTACCACTACAACTGGTAAACAGAAACGATAGTAAATGTACTATTTCTACCACTTTGCTTAATTAATTAAATTAATGGGTTACTAACGAAAACGACCAACTTCTTCCCATTAATTTTCCTCCATTTTCTTCTTGCATATATATATATATATATATATGCATGTAAGTGTGTGTATGCATGTATGAGTGTGTGTGTGCGCGCATGTATATATGTATGTGTATGTGTAAGTTAGTATGTATCTATTCCGCATATTCATGTGTTTGTGTTTGTGTGTTCGTGTTTATGTGTCTTTATATGTGTGTGCGTGTTTGCTTGTGGGTGTGTACTTCTCTCTCCTTGTGAGTGCTTGTCTGTGTCTGTTTGTGTATCGGGTTTTTGTGACTATGTACTGTGTCTGTATGTATGAATGTGTATATATGAAATATTGCACCTTGCTGTTTATATTCATTCTGTGTATATCTACACACACACTCGCGCTCACACACGCACGCGCTCACACACGCACGCGCTCACACACGCACGCGCTCACACACGCACGCGCGCGGACACACACTCATATATATATACATTGAGTGAAAATTTAAACAACCTAACAGGGATTCTCTATTTGAGGGTCCGGTGTGAATATATGTATAATATTGCATATACATGCGAAATACATACGCACGTACACCACATAAATAAGAATGAAACATGCAAATTTGTCAACTATTGTAACAAAAACACACGTGTGTAGCTATGTCCATGCATGTGCTCATACATAAAAGAGAACCACATATACGAATACAAAATCCGATAAAGGTGAACAATAACCTAACGAGGTGTGTCAAATTAAACAAAAGAGTGTTTTTGCTAGTGAATGGCTGGAATTGTGCATAGGGGAAAACTTAAAACAAATCTTGAAAACTATAGGTACATATACATAATCATATGCATACCTACATATACAAACACATACATATGTCTCTCTCTCTCTCTCTCTCTCTCTCTCTCTCTATATATATATATATATATATATATATATATATATATAGG
>NC_068983.1:154198199-154198985 GCF_001194135.2 Octopus bimaculoides | reverse complement strand
CTCTCTCTCTCTCTCTCTCTCTCTATATATATATATATATATATATATATATATATATATAGGGTGAGAGAGTTGGTATGTGAAAACATATATACATACACACACGTATATACACGTATACACATACATATACGCATGTTAGCTATGTGTGTGTGTATTTATGTATATATATATAGTCTATATTTACTGTTCTAAAACTACGCACACGTATGCACATATGTGTACACACACTTATATGCGTGATTTTTGAGCGCGTGAATAGTTGGTTAAATGTTTCTGTTAGCATTTACATCACCATGGTAAAGTATGTAACTAACTATGAGAAATTTTTGTAGGAATATATTGTCCCTAGTGATTTCCTTTATCTCTTTTATGTGTCTTTTGTTTCCATTTGTTTTGCGCTCTCTATAAGTTCACTTTTGTTTTTTATATTTCAACTGCACGTATTACTCGTAACTCTCAATGATCATGAGATATTTTTTCTAGAAAACTGCATTTAAATATATAAAGACATGAAGCAAAATCACATATTCTTCATTATTCCTTTCAATTGATTTTCAATAAAAAAAATATTTGAAAGCAAAATTCAACCAAATATAAGACAACCCATAGGCAAGTCAATACACAATTGCACACGCACACAGAAACAACACATACGCACATACATATGTGTGTGCGTATGTATATGCATCTGTATTTATGTATATATAGGTATACACATGTGTATTTATATCTGTATTTATCTATCTATCTATCTATCTATCTATCTATATTTATATCTATATA
>NC_068983.1:154195517-154197761 GCF_001194135.2 Octopus bimaculoides | reverse complement strand
TATATATATATATATATATATATATATATATCTGCCTATATATGTATGTATACACGTATGTAAGCATACATCTATATGAGTGTCTATATGTTTGTATGTGTGCGTATGAGTTTGCGTGAGTGTCTGTGTGCATGTGTGTGTATGTTTGTTTGCTTGTGTGTGTGTATGCGTATGTGAGTGAAGTACCAAATGAAATGACTAAGAATTACTCGTATGAAATTAAAATGTATAAAAAGAATTAAAACTAACTGAAAATAGGAAAATGTATGTAAGACTGAATAGAGAATATAATAAATCGAAAAATATAATAATAAAGGCAGGATACTTATGATTAAGTAATGTGACTAAGTGAAAAGTAGGCGTAAAAACTATGTTTTTGATTGAAGTATAAAACCATCGAAGAATTAGCAGCAACAGAATAGCAACTCCAGTCACTTTACAAATATAACAACACATTTACGTGTACGTTAAACTTTTCACCGAATGTTTTACCTTTCTTTTGTCGCCATGCAAGAAAATAATTTTCCCAACGCAAAACATTTAATAGACATAAAATAAAAGAATTTGCGTGAAAAGTAACACTCACTTAAAGGATAAATCGGATATAGTGGAATGATAACATTTATATATTTATCTTATATTTTTAATTGTGAAAAATAGCATATCTGCTGACATGTTTTCAGTATTTTCACGGACTTGTTCAATGTGGAAAATATGCAGACGTTGACAAGTTCTACTTCTTTTGATTATCACTGGTTCACAGCTATCCGTAATAAACCTGGGATATATAAACATACATAGATGCATATAAACACAAGAACAGATACACAAATTTGCAGTAAAAGATTCAAGGAGTTGTGTGGCTGTCACAGAAAGCCCCTCTAACGGACACGGCTAACAAAGAACATGGAGTGTCCATGCAACTGATATCCAGAAGGACAGATTAATGAAATTATTCACGAGGAGTACATAAGCTATAAAATGTCAGAAAACATGAGAGGTGAATATACATAATCAACCACTTGACACCCTTAGGATTCCGGCCGTTTGTAGCCTTCTGCATGTAATGGTTTCAGTATGAGATAGAATTATACTTACATGTGTGTATTATTGTGTATTGTGTGCATTATGCAATACTAATGTATATTAGGAATCAATGCAAGTAAATGCAAATAAAGAAAACTAGATCATCAGAATATCGTGATTATGCCAACAATTGAGAGTGAACCATTGGTGTAGCCATGATGTTCTGATGATCTGATGAGCTAGCTTTCTTTATTGGCAAGTTTTAGAGTAACGTAACGTGGACGAATGATATGCTTCTTCTTTATTGACAAGCTTTTTAGTGTAACATTTATCGTGGTCGAATGATTTTCTTCAGATACATGGTTCTATATTTATAGGCGACCATGTTCATTTATAGTGGAGGTGCGTGGTTAAGTGGTTAGGGTTCTGAAATCATGATCGTAAGATTGTTATTTCGATGCCTGGACCGGACGACGCGTTCTGTTCATGAGTAAAACACTTCATTTCACATTGCTCCAGTCCACCCAGCTGGCAGAAATGAGTAATCCTTCGACGGACTGGCGTCCCATGCAAGTGGGGGAGTATATACGCCATTTAAACCAGGAAACTGGCACTCATGAAACTGGCATTGCTCGAGAAGGAAATATTTTTCATTTATGTTCACATATTCCATCCTTATGCTGTACTTCTTAATGTCCTTAAATCTAAAATGGTTATGTTATATTGTTTCTGGTATCGTTTCCCTTAGTATAAAAAATACCTGGTGAAACAAACCTGATTTGACAACTTATTTGCAATATTTCAAGTTCTTAAAAATACCAAAGACTTTCGTTCGACACAAATTGAAGTAAACAATGGCGAGCGTCTTAATTTTCCTTCTTACACATATTTGTGAACGTAGCTAAATTTAAAATGTAGATAACCATGACCGTGGTGAGCGTATAAATGACAAACAAGTACGGACTTATTCCTAAATACACGGATACTTCTAGCTCGTTCACAATTAAATACAAATATACAAATATCACTAGATAATATTTAACTGAATATTGAATAAATAAATACATGCGCATGCACACACATAGACAGCAGGTCTATTTGATTAGAGCTAACTGTATGTATGCATGTGTATATATATATATATATATATATATATATATATATATATACAAACATATATATATATTTATGTGTATATATTAGACCTAACTGTATGTA
>NC_068983.1:154191133-154195366 GCF_001194135.2 Octopus bimaculoides | reverse complement strand
ATATATATATATATATATATATATATATAAACAAACATATATATATATATGTGTATATATATACAAATATTTATGTGTATATACGAAGCTTAAAACGGATGTAACGAAATCAAGTCAAAACCAAGCTGTTATTAAATAAAGCAATGAATAAATACGTAAATATAATATAGTATAGTATAATATAATATAATATAATATATAAGATATGATATGACATTATACATAAATATGTATGCATGGATGCATACATGTAAATATATATATATATATATATATATATATATACAATATGATATCAGATTAACAAATTACAATTATGCATTCAATTATACATTAAAACAAATATGCAAACTTACGTACAATTGCAGAAAAATATATATCCTACCGCACATAGAGAAATGATAGATGCTTCCAACACTGAAAAAATTATAGAAAAATTGTAGATAAAACAGACGTATACACATACACAAAACAGACGTATACACAAAACAGACGTAGATAAAACAGACGTATACACATACACACTGCACACAAGTACACATTTGTAAATGCATAATATTACATATTTTATCTCACAGAGAGCATTAATATATGCAAATTCAATCGTAATCCCAACACACACGAAGACAAGAAAGTGAGAATAAACACATATACACATAAGCACACAGAAATCGCTTCTTACGTACACGCGCTCATTTAAGCCCATATACGCATAAATACAATTATATATTTTATCGTACACGGAAGGTATGGAAATACATACATGTCTGCTGTGCAATAGAACGCAATCCATATTATGCAGATACACAAATAATTATATTGTCATCTGTTATTATCTCACTTACAAAATATTACATTGATACATAATGCATACATGCATAATATATATATATATATATATATATATATATATATATATATATAACATACATGCTCTTAACACAGAACACTAAACTGGCATTAAACACAAACACACAAACACATATATATAACAAACATAAATTCCCACGGAATCTACGCAAATCTGAACATAAATATTGTTGTGTATTTTGTCTTCCATAGATCAAAACTAATGCAAATGAATACTTGCTCCCATTACAATGGCACGCGATACTGGTGTAAAAAGCAAAAAAGAACAAAAAAAACCCCAAAAAGAAGAAAACAAAAACACACATATCTGTACACGCGTAAACGATTACATATACACGTTTGTATAAATACACAAGGACTCTTTCTCGATAAAGCCAACGAAAACCATGCTTCATCGCATACGTGAATAAGTTTAATGCACACGAATACATGCAGAGGAAAGACATAAGCAAACATGAGGCATGAGGGATGAGGGGACCAGGTCTCTAATGGTTTTCGACCAAGTAGTTAGATCAACAAAAATCCCCACTCATCACGTTATAGTGTTATCATCAAATTCGACTTGGATAAAAGCTTAAACCATATAACTTTCATTTGCGGATTATACATTATAACGCACTCATTTATAATTACAGGCTAAATCATAAACACGCCTAATTTCTCTTTCAAATTGGCACGAATTTCAAAGAAACTTGCAGATGTACAAATCGTTAAACATGCTTAATCACGCACAAATTCAAATATACTTTCACATATGCGTACAGTTTGTTTTCGCATGCAACTATTCACTCCAAAGAACAAAAGTGCATGCACGTGATGCTAAATGTGTATGTGTGTGTGTGTGTGTGCGTGTACGGAGAGATAAAATTTCAGACACTCTCATTCTGTTACATGTATGTTTACAATAAAATATAATGTAATGTAAAATTATGTATTTAATACGTATACACACACACATGCTGAAATGCATGTGTTTGTATGTATGTATGTATGTATCTAATGTATGTATGAATGCATACTAATGCATTTCACATGGAGAAATCAAATACCGATGGATATATTAAAAATAAATGAAAGTCTCACATCCTGTACAAACGAACATTATATCATAAAATTAGAAAGGAATGGATTTCTCAGGAAATTTAATTTCTGTACGTGGTGGTCTTACTGGAAGGTGTATATAGAGTAGTAGAGAAGGAAACAGAGTAGTTGCCCAGTGGGGGTGGGGGAGATTCGCATTCATGCATATCATTCTTTTGTATTCTTTCATCGTTTCTCTTTCTCTTTTATCTTATACTTGTTTCAGTCATTTTGATGCGGCCATGCTGACGCACTCATTTGAAGGATTTTAGTTGAACAAATGAATCCCATGATTTATTTTTAAACCGGGACTGAATCCTTTGCCGAAGCGGGACTGAACCCGGAACTATGTGGTTGAGAAGTAAGATTCTTACCACAGTTCCACGCCTACGCCGATTTACACACACTGATACGCCTGCACCTATTCAGTGGAGAATATTCTCCCATTTTTGTAATTTTACAGAATTTCTACATAAGTATCGTTTCGCTCTCCAATTCACGCTTAAGTTGCTCATAGCCTAATCGAAGTTATCTGTGTGTGCGCGAACGTACGTATATAACCATTTGATTTTACGTGTGTGATGTCACGCAAGAGACCGGGTTCGATTCCCTGCCTGGGAGCCAATAAGGCAGCGAGTAGGCAGAATCTTTAGCGCCCTGGACGAAATACTCAGTGGTATTTCGCCCGTCGCTACGTAGTGAGTTCAGATTTCGCTGAGGTCAACTTTACCTTCCATCCTTTCGGGGTCGATAAATTAAGTACTAGTGAAACAATGGGGTCAATGTAATCGACTAGTCCCCTTCCGCCAAATTTCAGGCCTTGTGCCTATAGTAGAAAAGGATTTTATGCGTGTGTGTAAGCGCATTTGTGTTGGTTAAGCGGCACACCAAAAAGACACATATACCTACAACCCACTCACCAGCCCTGCGCACAAATATCAGTCTACCCTGACGTGGTAGACAATTCGAGGAATCATTTGTTGGCGTCTCATGCTGACCTTTACCTGCTGAGTTCGACTTCTGTATAGGTCAAATTTGCCTCTCATTAATTCGGCGTCAGTAATACATAGTAACAGTTAAGTACTGCGATCTCCTTCAATCAACAGTGGGTGTACACTTCCTCTGCGTGACACCGTGGGCAAGTGTCTTCTACAATAGCCATGGATTGACCAAAGCATTATGAGTGGATTTCGTAGAGGGAAACTGGAATGAAATCCGTGCGATTTTATCTATATTATGTTTTATCTAGGCGAATTTGCGAGAAACCAAGTAATCGAAGCGAGACTGTTTTCCAAAATGAAGGCGAACACCTTTCGCCATGTGATCGGCTTAAAAAATCGTTAAGACACTGGGATATTTTCCTACATTTCTTAACATGAAACCAATGGTAGCCTTAATTCGCAAATAAAGAAATTATATCTACCAATGCGGCGTTGAGCACTCATTTCCATCTTTCGACATTTACGTACACACACTCTCACACTCTCACACTCTCACACTCTCACACTCTCACACTCTCACACTCTCACATATCTATGCTTATTTGTGCGTGTATTTGTGTCTGTGTTTGACACCAAACTGTCGCTTGACAACAGATGCTGGTGTATTTACATTCACGCAGCAACTTAGCGGTTTGCTAAAAGATGCGACTGAGCAAATGCCAAGCTTTAAAGAGATAAATACCGGGATCGATACGCTTGACTAAAAATTCTTCAAGGTGGTGCCCCAGCATGGCCGTAGTCAATGACTGAAATAAGTAAAAAGTGAAAGATAAACGATAGCTTTTCCATTATAAAATAGGTAACCATAGGATAGTGGACGTCAAATCGCAGTGAGGAGAGAATTGTAAGATAAATGAAAGGCTGGTTTGGGAACACACATAGCATGTTATAATACTGCCAACACAGTAGAACTCAGACACACACCAACAAGCATGCTATAAATCATATACAGAATCTTTCTCATTCCTTCTCTCTCTCCGCTTCTTTTTCTTTCTTTCTTTCTTTCTTTCTTTCTTTCTTTCTTTCTTTCTTTCTTTCTTTCTTTCTTTCCTTCCTTCCTTCTCTTCCTCTTTCTCTTTCTAGTATCAGCTTACATTAAAAAATCGATAGCAAAACAGGAAAAACGGAAGCCATTTTGTCTGCAACGCATACATGTATACATGTAAGCGCACGTACGCGCACGTGTGTGTGTCTATGTATGTATGTATGTATGTATGCATGTATGTATGTGTGTGTGTGTGTATATATATATGTTTGTGTATATATATATATATATATATCG
>NC_068983.1:154189423-154191078 GCF_001194135.2 Octopus bimaculoides | reverse complement strand
ATATATATATATATATATATATATAATATGTAGAAACTGAGGGTTAGCTGAAATATTTTTGTGACGTATTTTAGGGGATATCTTAATATTTTAACACATTGACTTACAC
This sequence comes from Octopus bimaculoides, assembly GCF_001194135.2. Taxonomy (NCBI): domain Eukaryota; kingdom Metazoa; phylum Mollusca; class Cephalopoda; order Octopoda; family Octopodidae; genus Octopus; species Octopus bimaculoides. The sequence continues at coordinate 154,190,969 of NC_068983.1, read as the reverse complement.
ACACACACACAGAGAAGCACACACACACAGAAGCACACACACACACACACACACACACACACACACACACGTATACGCACACATACACACACAAGCACGCTCATCTGTATTATTGTAGGAATGAGAGTTTACTTACTACACAGATACGGAAGCGTATATACAAATATACACTTCCATTGTTCTGAAGACGTAGTTAAAAGTGAGCCGAAATGACAAAAACCCTTGACACATCAAACAAACAAATAACAGATTGATTGTTCAACAAACACATTGAACAAAAGATCGATTAGATAGTGAGTAAAATACTTAACAGGCTGACTAACAGTAAAGAAGTGATATTGAGCCATTGCATGTGTACACGACTATTGGACTAACAATCCATCGAAGGCTCGATTGGTTAACACACATACACAGATACACACACACACACACACACACACACACGCGCGCGCGCTCACAAATATAGCACAGATATAATTGTAACGAATCTAATGATGTGTTAAAGCATTGTCTTATTATTTGGGTTATGTATATATATATATATATATATATATATATATATATATGAATGTGTATGTATTTATGTATGTGTTAGCTATTAACAATTGAAGTTTGAGTCTAAACGTCTTCGTTGGACTGTGTGATGAAAGCTAACAGATAGAAAATTTGAAGTCATTGTCACCCTACTTGTAAATAGCTACGCTACAAAAATATATTAATGCTGCAGTTTAAAGACAGGTAGAATTTTATTATAACTTAACACAAACACACGCGCACACACACTCATGCATATATATACATATATAATAACACACACACACATACATATATATATATATATATAGATATATACGACGGGCTTCTTTCAGTTTCCGTCTACCAAATCCACTCACAAGGCATTGGTTGGCCCTAGGCTATAGTAGAAGATACTTGCCCAAGGTGCCACGCAGTGGGACTGAACCCAGAACCATGTGGTTGGTAAGCAAGCTACTTACCACACAGCCACTCCTGCGCCTATGTTGTGTGTGTGTACGTGTGTGTGTGTGTACGTGTGTGTGTGCAAATGTGTGTATACGTATATACGTGTGTGTGTGTGTGTGTCTGTGTATATGTATATAAATATATATTATATTTGGGGACGGCCAATGCACCTAGTTATTTGGTATTCATTTTAGCTTTATTTTTATTAGTTAGTATATTTGTCAGAGTTTTTTCATCATACATTATGTGATCTCTTTTACGCCTTTGTGTATTCTGAGAGTTCTATTCTCTCTTGCACGGCCTATTTCATTTTGTGTCTCTATGTTATGCATCCCTATTTGCGCATGCGTATCAGTCAGTATCTCTGCGTGTATTTACATGTGCAGCCTGCACATGCCTGTTTTGCCAATAACATCCTCAAATATAGCAATATCAGTTTCAATACACGATTTTACATAAAAAATCTGGCAAGGCAAATACATAAAGGTGTACATATATATGTGACTGTGTGTATGTTTATTTGTATGTGTGTGTACAAGTATGAATATATATATATATATATATA
>NC_068983.1:154185736-154186424 GCF_001194135.2 Octopus bimaculoides | reverse complement strand
GAATTAGCTCCAAGAAGCCATCGCCTCTAGCTAGCTATGTGACACACGAAACCTGTGTCCTTTATAACCTTCGAACAGGGGAGGTCAGCAGTGTCCCCCTGCTGGTTTGGCATCTGCAGACTAGACTAGTTTCAGGGTGTTGCCCCTTGTCAATGCAGAGTAGCCAAGCCTATAAAGGACACAGGTTTCGTGTGTCACATAGCTAGCTAGAGGCGATGGCTTCTTGGAGCTAATTCACGGCAGCTTTCGTCCTAATTTTGGGACTGCCATGTTGGCTTGGCGATAACTATATATATGTACTTATGCAACAATTAGCTACCTTGTAATTATTCCCCTGGACCTTTCTTATAAATTCCACATTTATATATACTAATTACAAGGTAGCTAAATTTTGCTTAAGTGTCCTAGGAAACAATGATCACACTTGTGCCTGGTTTGATTCCGGGATAAGAAAGTTGTATTGAGGAGAAAATAGGAAAAACTGCAAAAGGAGTCAAACGCTCAGGATGCTATTAATACATTTATATCTTCATATCTTCTACACATGTTTCGATGAATCCATCCATCGAAGCATATGTAGAAGTTATGAAGATATAAGTGGGTTAATAGCATCCTCAGCGTTTGTCTCCTTTTCAATTCTTCTTGTACACACACACACACACACACACACACACACACACACACACAC
>NC_068983.1:154185066-154185636 GCF_001194135.2 Octopus bimaculoides | reverse complement strand
CACACTTCTACACCACCCTCCCATATATATATATACCATAGGCGCAGAAGTAGCGGTGCGGCAACATGCTTGCTTCCCAACCGAATGGTTCCATGCTCAGTTCCACTGCGTAGCACCTTGGGCAAGTGTTTTGTAGTATATACTCGGGCCGACCAAACTTTTGTGAGTGGATTCTGCAGACGGAAACTGAAAGAAGCGTGTATATTATATATATGTAGAGTTATTAATATTTCTAAGTCTCTCTAAAGGAGACTACGGCAGCGGTACTGGAAATTAATAGTTATCGCCAAGCCAACATGGCAGTCCCAAAATTAGGACGAAAGCTGCCGTGAATTAGCTCCAAGAAGCCATCGCCTCTAGCTAGCTATGTGACACACGAAACCTGTGTCCTTTATAACCTTCGAACAGGGGAGGTCAGCAGTGTCCCCCTGCTGGTTTGGCATCTGCAGACTAGACTAGTTTCAGGGTGTTGCCCCTTGTCAATGCAGAGTAGCCTAGCCTTAGCCAGGCGGCGCTGCTGACTATCTGCTCGAAGGTTATTTATCTAATTTCAGTGGAATCTATCCACTG
>NC_068983.1:154181250-154182624 GCF_001194135.2 Octopus bimaculoides | reverse complement strand
TATCTGTCTATGTGTGTCTGTGTTTGTCCCCCTCCACCGCTTGACAAACGGTGTTGGCGTGTTTATGCACCCGTAAATTAGCGGTTCGGCACAAAAGTTCGATAGAATAAGTACCAGATTAAAAAGCAAAAATTGTACTAGGATCGATACATTTGACTATAAACTCCTCAAGGAATCGTCACAGCATGGCCGCAGTCTAATGACTAAACAAATTCAAAGCTAAAAGACACACACACACACACACACACACACACACACACACACACACACACGCACACACACACACACACATACGCACACACACATATTCGTGTGTGTGTGTATGTGTGTGTGTGTGCGTGTAAATATATACAATGTCGCACTGAATCTCCCTGAGAACTACGCTAAAGATACGCATATTTTTGGAGTGCCCAGCCGCATGCACTTTAATTTCAAGAGCCGAATGCTGCGTTGATCGTATCAGCAGGTACCCTCGTATGTATCTATGTATATACCTGCATATACATGTGTGTGTGTACACGTACACTTATACACACACACACACACACACACACACATAAACATATATATATATGCATAAGTATATCAATACGTACAGGTCTGGTGGAAGAATGAGATTTATGTAGAAAATATATTGCTAGATGCCTACAAAGAAGAAATTGGGAACAAACATTATGGTTACATGCAGTATAGAGATACATAATAGCTTAATGCATACATGCATACATAAGCTCACATACAGCTATAAAATTTTATTGCTTGCCGTATTTGTAACTAAAATAAGCCAATCATTACACAAAACGCATGAACATACATAGAAATACTCAACCTCAATCAAGTGCAGACAGAGTCTTTCATCTGCACTTGTATTATGGGGTTAGATCAATCAAATGGAAAAAGAAAAAAACGAATATTTGTATATAAATATTCACTAAATAAATCAATGATCTGATGTAAAATCATGATGTTGGAAATCTTCTTAAACGCACACATACAGCCGAGATAATCACATAAACGTAGTCGATGAATATAGACTGCTAAATTTCTCCATGAGCTTCTGAATGCATGTTGGTTAAACTCATCTATTTATTAAGTTGTCTACCTATTTCCCGAATAGCTACTAAGCAGTATATCGATCTTTTTACACAAGTCTTCATTGTCTGTCTATCTATCTATCTATCTATCTATCTATCTATCTATCTATCTATCTATCTATCTATCTATCTATCTATCTATTTATTTATCTATCTATCTATCTATCTATTTATCTATCTATCTATCTATCAGCATGCGGATTTATAAAACTTTCTCAATTACTTCCTCTCCATCACTCTCTCTCTTTATACATAAGTATATATGTGTGTGTATATATAT
>NC_068983.1:154179544-154180281 GCF_001194135.2 Octopus bimaculoides | reverse complement strand
TATATATATATATATATATATATATGTATATATATATATATTATGGAGGTAACTATTCGCAATTTAGAATCGAGAGGTAACAAGTACAGTTATCACTAAAATGAGGGTGGGTGCATGTAAGCACCATTATTGCTATAAATAAGCGTCAAAACAGCTCATAGAGCACTTTTCTAACTATTGACAAGAGGGAACAGATCCTTCCATACGACCAGCGAGATGGAATTATATCAGCGTTGATTTCAGATCTAATCAATCTTCATCAGTGACCAATTTGTTGGTCGCCGAGGGTTAAAGAACCTAAGTCACCTGTTCAGCCTTATATAGAACACCATAGGAAGCATCGACTGATTTCGAAAATGGTGAAGTGAGAATTTTAAATTATCAAGATGGCTATTCGCAATTTAGAATCGATAGGCAACAACTTCATTCGTCACTAAAATGCTGGAGGGTGATAGTATGCACCAGCACTGCTAGAAATAAGAGTCAAAACAAGCCACGTGAGAGCAATTTTCTAATGGCTAACAAGGAGACGATTGTACTTATAGCTCTGTAGTTAGAAGCTAGCTTCCCAACACATAGTTCCAGGTTCAGTCCCACTGCGTGGCACCTTGCACAAGTGACTCCTACTATAGCCTCGGGCGGACTAAAACCATGTGAGTGGATTTAATAGTCGGAAACGGAAAGAAGCCCGTCGTCTATATATATATATATATATATATATATATATATATATATAT
>NC_068983.1:154172841-154175050 GCF_001194135.2 Octopus bimaculoides | reverse complement strand
ATATATATGTATATATATATTCAACCCCAGAGCATTTTTTTTCACCTTTTTTAAGTCTAGTACATATACAATTAATATCTTTTGCCAGGATGCTAAGTCATAAGGACATAAACAAACCAACACCAGTTATGAAATGGTGGAGGAGGAATATAAACATATGCACACACATGCATACAAATATGTTTGTCGAAGGAAAATAAGACAGGGTAGACATGGTAAAATAATTTTATCATGAAGAAAATTTTAATACCGGTTTCGGTCATTGCGACTTTTTCAACTATGAAAAACAATTAAATTGTGGAACAATTAAATGAAATGGTCTTTTAAAAAATATTTCTGTAGTTTTCAAATGCAAAGGACATTTTCCTTTTTTCTGCCTGTCTCTGTCTCTCTTTTTAACTCTTGTGTGTTCTAGGTAGTTAGCAGCAGCTAGTTTGATATGAATTCTTGTCTTTGATTATTTAAGCAGCCGTAGTAGTAGAGAAAGGAAGTGGCTGAGAAGAAGAAGAAGAAGAAGAAGAAGAAGAAGAAGAAGAAGAAGAAGAAGAAGAAGAAGAAGAAGAAGAAGAAGAAGAAGAAAGAGGAGGAGGATGAGGAGGAAAAGAAGAAAGAATGCGGGAGTGGTATGACAGTAGCAGGATGTTAAATGGTCAAGTGACCTAAAAGTGACTCGTTGTGGATGATAGTAGTGAGTGGAATTGTTCGGAATAAATTCTTGAGGTGATTGCTTTGAATGTATCGTTTTTAATATTTGTGTGGGTGTTATTCTAAGGCCCTGGTGAATATATCATTTGTTGTGGATGCATACAAAAGGGGTTTGTATTTTGTGATAAAGAATGACTCTTTACTAATGCGTTGACTACAGGTTGTATCGTCCCTGAATTGATAGAGGGGGAAGATTCTGAAGCTGGGTTGTTTGTTATTGGCGGAAATGTCGATGTGTTCGCTGAATGCTATCTTCCTGCTTTTCGGAATTTTGATCCGGGATCTGTGCAGAGCCATCCTTTGACGTAGACTGTTTTTTGTTTGGCCTATGTATTGCTCTCAACACCCAAATTAGGTTAATACGTATATCAGGTTCTCCGAAGCACATGTGAAAAAACAATTTGCACATGCAAGTCCAACAAGTCGAGAACTACGCATACCGGAAGCTAGCAAATGTAAGGGGTCATCAGGAGAGAATGCGTGCAGTTTCGGGGCCTACCTCTCGACGGCACCAATGCGCACCGGCTCCATCCCTTACTCTTATAAGGCCCCGCTTGCTAGATCAACTGGTTATCAAATACAGCTCAATATTCCTTTAGCCAACGCTCATCGTCTCTAATCTTTTCCGCTGCAGTTTGGATATCGGTCATGGTGGTATTTACTTTACGATGAGTTAAGCCTAACGATAACAACAGTCATCCAACAAACCCTCTATATCGAACTTCGATTGGAAAATGCTCCGCTTTCCAGGCTGTGCCTTCACATTCCTCGAGGATGTTTACATAACGGTCAATCTTTCGAGCCCGAGTGGCGTCCATGTTATCGTCATGAGGGACCGTTAACTCGACTAAATTCACACCTTTCTTTCGTTCACCCCACATTAAAACGTCGGTTTTTTTCGTAAATGAGATGAGAAAGAGTCCCTGGTACCCTGGTAAATCTGAAGTCATCTCCCAATTGCTGTTCCTCTTTTCATCGCACACAGGAAGTTTGATGTTCTTCTTGAAACAGATCCGCTGTCTTGAGCGCACGAATGTAATGAAATCTTTAGTTGGTACTTTCAACGGTTTTTTTTTCACTTTTATTGATGTTGTGATCAATTTGGTTCTTTATACCATTGAAGATAACCTTAAAGACCAGGCTGTGTCTCTATGTATACCTGTTCAATGCTAATGAACAGTTGGAAAGAATATGTTTCTGTGTTCCGACCCTTCCGCATTTGCATGTATTATTATCTGAGACATTCAATCGTACTAGATTTGTAGGTGATAGCAAAACATCGCAGGATGAACAAATCAGAAAACTTAGTCGAGATGTGGTCTACGTCCATATCTCATCCCAACCTATCTTCCTCTCAATAACATGTTCCTCCCATCTCGTCATCTGTCACACAGACACACAAACATAAACACACATACATGCATGCATACATACATACATACATACATACATACATAATATATATATATATATATATATATATATATATATATATATATATATG
>NC_068983.1:154163429-154172479 GCF_001194135.2 Octopus bimaculoides | reverse complement strand
AATGGGTGTGATTTATTATCGAACGGCTTTTGGCCAGCCCTGTATTGTTAGCGGGAGAGATAAATGGCCGCAAACTCCAGTGCAGAGATCACGTGATTTTAACATTGTTTGAACTACCGCAGTATAATTTGTTCCAATAGAATATTCGCGTTTGGGGATAAATATTACCTCTTGGTATCGATCGATCCACCCATCCATCCATCCATCCATCCATCCATCCATCCATCCATCCATCCATCCATTCGTCCAGCCATCCATCCATCCATCCATCCATCGATACATACATACATACATACATATATAGATATGTATGTGTGTGTCTGTGTATATGATTTATACAACGTTTTATACCATTTGAATTTTATTTGTTCAATTTCTGTTTTGTAAATTATAACCGTATCATTCATTCAATATATCTGGGATTTCTTTGTTTTTATATCGTTTCTTATATGAATAAACTTTTGTGTGGCCCCCTGCATACGGTAAATTTTAATATTACAGTAGTTTTAATTGGAATTATGATAATTCCTGAAACAGTTATATCATTTCTTCCTGTTTGCCTCTTAACGTCTGGTAACGTTCTATGGTCTCGGGTAACACATCTAGATAAAACAATGGCACACGGTGAAATTGATAGCAGTTTATGTTATCGAGCCAGGAGATATGAAAATCAAAGCTGATGCCAAAAGGATTTGGAATCTCCTCATACAGAGACGTAAGTAAATATTACAAATCCTTTGGTCCCTCATTCCACCACTTTTGCTAAAGAAACTCGTATAAATCTTTGTTTTAGCAGTAAACTTAGATTTAGAGACTATACTTCATCCCATAACAATTAGTGATATTCTCAAAGATCAAGAAAGATCTACAACAGGTTACTAATCCAATAACCAGGACAATGCTAATGCTACACGGCCAAGAAAATTGTAAACCGAACCAAGAGTAAGACCACAATACTGATTGGCCTGAAGTAACTCATAGCCATGCCACGATCTGTTACGACACCTCTCTTCACTCTTTACCTTTTCTCTCGTTGCTGCACTGACCTCTGCTACTCGGAGTTGCAACCTCAACTCGAGAAGTCTCCACTCACCTTTTTTCCTCTATCCTACTTCCATGTAACCCGAGTATCATTAATATCTGTTCTCACTATTACGCCACTTTAGATTGAAAACCCCATAGGAATTCCTTTCCTATACAATTCTTTCACACAATTATCGATTTACAAAAATTTAAGCGATATGTTAATAGTATTAATCTTACCGGTCTTGAAGGGCCACGCATGGCACGTGCTGTAACTAATAAAACTCACGCCATTGTTTAAGACAGTTAATTTTTAAAGCAAATTTTAAAATTTGAAATCAAGCAAATAGACTGATTGAAAAATATAATAAAATATTGCAATAATCTGTGTATAAATTGAACATTTTCACAACAGCGATGATGAGAAATCACAGATGAAGTCGACCAAACCAAGAGGAAAATTGAGAAAAAGTCGAAATTTTTGTAGCTATAAAGAGAATTCGTCTAAAACATTTGACATTGAAATTGAAAGTAAAGAGTCCGAAATTAAATAAGCGTTATATCCAATGGAGCAGTTCAGTAATTTACGTTCACAAACGTTATCAAACAAGATGGTTAAAAATCTTTGATTACACCCCTCCTCTTCTCTCTCTTAAAGTTTAAATGTGCATCACTTCTTCCTTCCTGTGTTCATTAATTTGTAGATTCTGCTTCCGTTTTCAATTCTTGCTGTGCTGTAAATAGACACATTTCTGCAAAAATATTAAAAACAACGATAAGAGAAACAACGAACAAGACGAAATTAAGAAGAAACACCAAGGAAGAAGAGAGGAGGAACTTAAACAAATTAAAAAATACTAAAAAAAAAAAGAGCAAGAAAAAATACGTTATATTTCGTAGAATAAAGAAGTGATACTAATGGCGCTGAGGAATCAAAAGCGATTCTGTTTCAATTAAAAATTTCGCTTCATTATAATCATCTGTTAATGGGGTTTCGATTGCATTCTATGAAAAGATAACCTCATTTAAGAAAAGAAATTACAACAAGAAAATTGCACGAATTTTCCTTCTAAGATTTTCTTGAAAAATGTTGGTTAAGTTTTGCAATTAAAACAGTTTAAGTGCATTTTACCTTCTGAAATACGTCTGAATATTTGTAACCAAAGCAATACCATTTGAATTTCGACGCTATTATTGATAAAAATAATATAGTTTTATCGTAGTGTCTACGCAGATTAAGAAATTAATAAGAACTGCTGGAACAAAAATAATGATAACCAATAATAATGATAATAAAAACAACAACAACAACAACAACAACAACAACAACAATAATAATAATAATAATAATAATAATAATAATAATAATAATAATAATAATAATGATAACTTAGACTAAAGCTACGTAAATTTATATAAAAAATAGTAAAGAGCCATTAGGATAGCAAAATGTTATCGACGCTCATATAGGCGGGTTGATGAATAGAAATTTAAGAGATTAACAAATAAATATATACATAAATAAAAAGTAAAAGACGAGAGATTAATAAAAGAGTTGAAAAATTTAGAAGAGACTTAACAAAATAGCGCTGCCAATCAAATGGTGTGTAGGGGGAGACTAACACAAACTGTTATACAAAATATTACAATGATAAGATCATGTAAAGTGGCAACCCCCAGAGGCGAAAGGCATCACAGATAAAATAGTTAATCATAGATAAATCATCAGTATAAACAATCATTCACACACAAGACTATTAGAAAGACAAAAGTCTCAGTGACAAGACGGTAAAACAAATAAATGAATAAACAAATAAATAAATAAATAAATGAATAAACAAATAAATAAATAAATAAATACATAAATAAAGAAATAATATAATGAATTCGAGAAGACAATTTCGAGATTCTTCTGCTGAATTGTGTTTTCTTTGTCTTCCCAAAGCTATTAGTAATGAGTTATGAAGGAATTCTTACTAGCAAGCTGAACTCGATTGGCACCGTTTTCTACAATATTCAACAGAAACAAAACTTAAAATGCGAAACAACAAAAGGAAATAGCATTTAATAGCATTGACGTCGTAAGGAAAATAACGAACAGATACTTGATGAGCATACACGTATGAACTCCACACACAAATACACCACACACACTCATGAAAACACACACACGCTATGTAGGTATACACATATGCGTGTTTGTAAATATACATAAACAAGCTCACATCCACCAGTATGTAGATATTCACACACACACACACACATACACATACATAAATGCATGTATATGAGAGACGGCCTAAGCATGTGTGTGCATAAGACAGTTTACAGGAGATAGCTTTTAAAGTAAGTGTTTCGCCAAATATACTGTGATTAATTATACAGACAATACATTAGATTAAATTTATTTGTAATATAACTAATGGGAATGTGAAATATCCGAGTAGATATGGTATTGGACTATCATCTCATGGTTCGTCAATTTAGAATCGCTTTGAGATGCCACGTATTGCTTATTTAACCGACTTGCAGTATTCACTGTAACTCACTTTACGTAATGGAAATCGCAGCCGACCGAAACGACTGGATAATTCCCTGTGTATCAAGTAAGAAGTCGATGCTTATTGTCTATTTTACGGCCGTGCACAGTGTCCAATGCAAAATATGCTATATTCGTTGACATATGTATCCCATGTGGGGAAAATTTACAACTCAATGAAAAACAGTCATTGCCTAATTATCAAATGCTGCGTTAGTTTTCAATGCATACTGAAATCCTTCTGTCGTCTCTGAAAAGTTATCTGGATAGAACTACCTTTTTTTAAAATTCATCTGTTTATCCTGCAATCAGATCTAATAAAACTGATTTTTTTTTGTTTTTACATTTAAAAAAAAATATTTTAAATTTATTGTCAGGTGAAAGGGGTTATGCAAATGGATTTTAGAATCATCGAGACTGATTTGGCTGATGCGGTTTATGTTTTCTAGCAACTAGAAATCGACAACTAGAGCGGAAAATAAGAGCAGGGAGAAAATTTTAGAAGACTTATAATTTGAAAAAAAAAAATGATTGTGGTTAGTAATATTTGTCAGAACTGGTGGGGCAAAGAAACACTATGGGTTACAAAAAGAGAAGAGACGAGTGAAACGAAATCAGCCAAAAGCAAATAATAGAGACGAGTATAGCAGTAGCTGCAAAAATAGGTTGAAGCTGCAGCAATTCTACGAAATAGCGGAGTGATTATGTCAGTTAGTAACTCTATCATTATGAAACAGAAGACAGTGTTCTTTTTCCTGTTAAGAAATTCGATCTGTGATCTATAACAATATCCGAGGGAAGTGTTTATATTTGTTCAAAACTAATTCTTATCTGAACGAGCAGACCTATGAACAAAAGACATTTAAATTTGATAACATGTTCTTGACAAAATGTATCCAAGACTGAATTGTCTGTGATATTCTTGCTTTTCTTTTTTAAGGCGGTGCAGTTTGATTTCATGATTTGAAGAAGATTTGCCTGCTATTTCTAGCTGGTTACTACGATGTATTCAGTTTCGCACGAGAATAGTTATAATGATAGATGGAGAATTTTTATATTTTTTGCAACAAAAATCTGCATTATACGCGATGCCGGTGTAAATAAATTTATCAACAAATCTTACAGCCTGCTGTCGAGTAAAATTGTTGTCATTAAATACATACAGCGCTACATTTTTTTATATTCGAATTGACATATTCTGTATTGAACCATTAATTCTTTAATTTATTCTGACACAATAACATAAATAAATCACGATTTGTAATACGAGTCTTTTTTCAAATAATTACTATAGAAAATTACAAACCTATACACAAAGTAAGTAAATAAATATGGAAGAAATTTAACTGTGCAAAGACCTTTAAGCTCTATATCAATTTTATATTTAGTTTCAGATTAAATTTGCTGCCACATTACTTACCCCCGACCATTCTCCTTCAAACCATGTTCGTTTTATATTTTCTGTGTCTCATTAATATGTCAGATTTCAGACAATCGCTGATAGCCATATAACCTTCCAGAATTAATACAGTAGTATGTATCGAGAGTCGTTTATATATAACGATATCAGAGAAAGCGTTTCTCGCTGACTATAGTAATATTACGCTTTACTGGTTTTTATTATAGTTTCAAATTCTATTCATTGACTTTTTACTTGTGTAACGAACACTATTCCTTCTCTGTGTCATTGAAGGAAGCATACACACACACACACGCACACACAGACACGCACACACGCACACACACACACGCACACACGCACACACACACTCACGCTCCTCATACACAAACACACACATTTTGTGATTGCGATAAATCTGCAGCTCTTGTGTCAAAGTAACATTATTGTAACGGTTGCCGCGCAGGAAATTATGCTCAGGCAAAGTCAAACCGGAACATGGTGTTGATTAGCAGTTTAACTTTGCTTCATTTTCGTTGCTAAGCAAATACTAAACTACTGAACATCACTACATCCTTAAAATGCAGCAAGCAATTTAACACCTTCAAAAATTGAAAAATAACAATAATAATAAAACCAAAAGGGATGAGATTAAGATGTAATCCTACCAGCTGAGAACGTCAACAGCGTTCAGTTAATCACTGGGACATTTACAGGTTCACTTAATTATGTCATTTAATAAAACCAAGGATATCACAGAACAATGCATACTTCGTGATAAAAACGATACCTAGATTCATGTCACACATACACACACACACACACACACACACACACACATACACACACACAGTGTTCTGTATAGACTAAGAAGAAAAGTAGCAAAATACAAAACAGAACAGTTGAATAAAAAGATATAGATAGTCAAGTATTAAAGCCAAATGGAGGAGATTTTATATGAATATGACTCAAACATGTAAACGAGTAATCTACTTTTCTTGTGAGCTTTGATAATTAGTGTAACTCCATCCTAAATTAATTTACCGGTTTTTCTCATAAATATGTTAGACACAGTTAAAGTGAATAAAAACAGACGTAGCACCGATTGTGGCTATAGTGTTATGCGATTACATACTTTACTACAGTTTGATACTGTTGCTATTGTTGAATATCATATCAACACTCTCTGAGAAGGCCCATAAAGAAAAGCTGTTCAGCATGACCTAAAAACGGTGTATTCAGAGATATTTCAAATATTACCTCCTTTGTGAGGAGAATAGGTTACTATTTCAAATAAGTCGATCGTCCAATCATCAGCTTCTTACATTGGTCCGGAATTATATATCTGATGTTGTTTAGTTCTTGGTCGGCCCTCATAAGCGGCCTTGTAATAAAAATGCATTCTTGAATATAAAAACCTACATTGGTAAACATCTGTATCATTTAAAGAACAGTTCTTGTAAGAGTGATATCTGATTGCTGTTTCAAATTCTAAAAGCAACGGTTGCTGTAGTTGTTGTTGGCACTCCGTCGCTTACGACGTCGAGGGTTCCAGTTGATCCGATCAACGGAACAGCCTGCTCGTGAAATTAACGTGCAAGTGGCTGAGCACTCCGCAGACACGTGTACCCTTAACGTAGTTCTCGGAAATATTCAGCGTGACAGTGTGACAAGGCTGACCCTTTGAATTACAGGCACAAGAGAAACAGGAAGTAAGAGTGAGAGAAAGTTGTGGTGAAAGAGTACAGCAGGTTTTGTCACCATCCCCAGCTGGAGCATCGTGGAGCTTTAGGTGTTTTCGCTCAATAAACACTCACAACGCCCGGTCTGGGAATCGAAACCGTGATCCCATGACCGCGAGTCCAGTGCTGTAGTAAATACTATAAAATCATTGTCTGTAGTATTAGAGTTGTGGCATAATCGGAATAGATCTTACTCATCACATATTTATGATGTTACGATCAGTGACATTTCAGCTGTGGCCTTCCCATCAACATTAGCTATGGTCCCTAACTTACTTTAATAAAACATTAGAAGGTTTCGTGAAGATTTGGTTGCTATTCACAGCAATCAACAGACCTCGAAGAGGTTTTCTCGTAAGCTCTCGTCTGTTACTATTGTTAGATGATGATGATGATTGTGATAACGATAATGTCTACGTTCAGGCGATTTCTGAAAGACATCAGCTACAATCAGACTTATTTCAAGCGTGACTATTCATATTTTCCCCTGGCACAGTGAAGCTAGGAGTATATTATTATGTGTTCTTCAGTTTCCAAAAGACAGTGAGGCATGATTTTGATGGACATTTGACTTCTATTTCTAGTGCATACGATGATCCCGTAGGATGAATGTTGATCGGTTTCTTTGTATTACGACTTTACTGTTCAATAGGGTTAGCTATTAGGAAAAAAGCGTATCGGCAATAAAAACAACAAAACTGCGCATTGTCAGCTGTAGAGCACGAACCTTCGACAACTTGGAATGAATCAGAGAAAGCTAACAACTCAGCCATCTGTGTTTTTTCCAATCGACAAGAATAAACAAATAACGCGCCGCCGAGTTAACACGAAATTACTGAAAATCATGAGACTGCAAGAGGTGAGATAGAGAGATCGATACCATGTTTATTGGGCCGTTACGAAGCCATTTTTAGTTTGTGCAGAAATATTTCAATAATGGTGTGTTAACTTTTAGATTTATTCCTCTTTGACATTTATATTTGATTTTAACCATAAAACATTCCGACTTTTATTTGCGTTCAACAATGAATACTATCAATACTTTTATAGTTGCTGAATATCACTGAGACAGAAACCAATCGTTTTCTATGATGACAGAGGCAATTCATCAGGAACTTCCATTCAAAATACGAAATAAACAAATAAAACCACACACACACACACATACACATACACACAAAACATAAACATTCACATATTCACATACATGTACCTATACATACATATATATATATATATATATATATATATATATATAAATAATTATATATATGAATATGTGCGTATGTATAGAATGAGGAAAAGAAAGAAAGAAAGAGAGAGAAAGAGAGAGAGAGAGAGAGAGAGAGAGAGAGAGAGAGAGAAAATGTGTATGCGTGTGTGTATGAGTGTGTGTATGCGTATGAACGAAAAATGAATAAAGTAAAAAATTATTCGATTGCACCGTTTAAAGGTCGAATTAATCAAGTTGTTGCACTTTAAATCACCCGTCAGCATTCAGCACTGATCGAACAAAACTATAATCAAAGTCGTTCCATGAGTGACCATCTCGTCTTTTGATTATCTAAGTCTATATTGCCCAATGTACTTTCTTATTGTGCAAGTTGTTAACGTGTTTTGATGGAAGACATGCTGAAAAGGTTCTTCAGGGTTGGTATTAAATATAAGAATATTTCGTAGGCTGCAACTAAATTTTCATTAGCTTCCACGATCACAACTCTAGTAACAGTGATGTTTCGTATCTTAAAAAAAGAGCTTGTGTCTACTTCTCGTCATTAAAACCTCTCTTGGAAGACAGTGTTTCCTTTTATAGCGGTTCTGGTATTTGAGTGTGCGTCTGTATATATCTTATTTTATATATCTCATATGGCTAAAAGTTGTTTTGACTGTTATTTCTAGCAATGCTGGAGCTGACTAGCACTCTCCGTCACTTTCGTGACGACTATACTTGTTGCTTTTCCGTTGTAAATTGCGAATAGCCACCTTGATAGTATATATATATATGTGTGTGTGTGTATATGTGTGTGTGTGTGCGTGTGTATGTGAGTATGTGTGTGTGTGTGTGTGTGTGTGTGTATGTGTGTTGTGTGTGTGTATCTCTATGCATGTATAAGTAAATGTATATATATATATATATATATAATAAGAATAAATGGCAAGTTTGTGTGTTTGTGAATTCGTTACTTTAACTCCTCCGAGACTACCCAACAGACTTTGATGAAACTTGACACGTGTGTGGGGCTCATGTGGTCACTTACGCACTTGGAATTTAAAAAAAATCGATTTTTCAAAAATCGTAAAATTTCGGTATTTCGCAATAGCCTTTGCAAAATACCGAATTTTGACG
>NC_068983.1:154159226-154161808 GCF_001194135.2 Octopus bimaculoides | reverse complement strand
TATATATATATATATATATATATATATATATGCAGAAAAAGATGTACATAGAATTTTGATCATGAAATTTAATACAGAACAACGCGAATTATCCAATCATACCTAACGTTTAAGAGATACATATTTTTCGTATTTGTTAAAATGTTCTAGCCATATATATTGTATATAATATTATAAACAACAACATCAACAATAACAATGGAAACCATTTGGTAGCCATATTTACAACGAAATACAGCGTCTATATATTCTAATTTAATTATAAAATTGAAAAAATCGAGGTGGTTAATAAAATAACAAAATTCGACAATTTTATCTGACAACTAATTAAGAAACATCACAAAACTTACTTTCCACCAACTCCACCATATCACAAAAAGCGGAACAGAAAAAAAAAAGCACTTATAAATTGTATTTGACAATTATTTACATGAACAAGTATAGGGAAATTAGATTTATTGTAGGTAAATGGATTATAGATTATATCTATTCCTAAATAAAATTGTTGTGAAGCATATCAAAGGAACCACACGGAAAAGAAAAAAAGACGTCTTGAAATATGTTAGTGTGATGAAAATTTAAGGTGACGACACCTTAATCTCAGCAGCATTCAAGCTATGATTTTTCTTTTCTACTGAACAACTTGAAAAGACTACACCATTTAATACCTCTCCTTGAGCAGTTTCAATCCATCAACCAAATGAAAGATACTTTAAAATAAAATCAATTAAGTAAAAACATTATGATTTAAAGCAGGCGGTTTCCATTCTTGTGAGAGACATTACGTATCACAAACGTCCATGATGATTATAAAGAATTATTAGAGACTCATAGCTCCAGTTTAGTAAAAGAAATATGAAATATATGTGAATGAGTATGTACGTGTATATATATATGTGTGTTTAGATACGCTGGCACGTCTCGTATTGGAGGTGTTTTTTTCTAATTTTACATACTTAATTTGCTTTCCACCTCCATATAAAGTTAATATAACCACCTCGCTTTAAAGTTTCTTTTTAAATGTTCTTCGTATGAAAATACATCATCAGAATCTAAGAAAAGAATTTATAATTTTAACCAACACCTAACACAAACAAACGTTCCTAACAATGTTGAAGTTAACAAAGTTCACCATATTGCTGCATTGCTCTACATTAATAAAATTCAAATTTGGCTTCTAAGTTGTATATGCTTAACTGATATATTTGTCTGTCAGTGGACAATTTAATTGGTATGTTTCCCAGAAAAATATATATAGGTATAACACACACACGCGCACAGACACACACGCACACGCACACGCACACGCACACACGCACGCACGCACGAGCGCGCGCGCACATACACACACACACACACACGCACACACTCACACCCAGGTATAAGCCTTTTCAATGTTCGATATAATGTTCAATCAGATAAATTTAGAAATCATTATATAATAGTGAACTTCTTTAGTTACATTTAGAGGTTGATAATAGGCCAATCCAATTTTCTATTCTTTCAATTGGAATGCTAAATCTGAAGTTAAAATCTTATATCGGGAAAATCTTATATCAGCGTAAATTATGGAAAACTGGATGGCATGAGATATTTTACAAGCAACAGATTCCTAAAGGTCATTTATAAAGAATATGCACATACATCCCTAAATATTTCAGAACTTACAAACATTACCATTCATTTTTTCCTTATATTACAATCATTTACCTGCATTTATTTGCTTTCATACATACATACATACATACATAATACATGCATAACGCACAGATAAGTATGTAGGCATACTTGTGCTTCTTCGAGTTCTTGTATATATATATATATATATATATATGCATGTGTGTGTGTGTGTAAATATAAAAATATTCATAGACTCATCTTCTTAAAGCTGTCTAGTATATCTATATCCCTTTTAGTGCATACTGGTCAAATAGTTACCAAGTTTTGTATTTTTAATATATCAGCTTTATCTTATCTATGAACTACGTTCTTCGTATTTCGCTCAAAAATTTTAACGCTTTCAAATCACTCACAATGTCACCATCCCTTCGTCACTCAGCACCTTCAATAAGAAGTACAGATTATCCTGGTCCAATCATTCTCTTCACTGACTCCATCATGACCTTATTAGTCTTTATGTCAGCACCTGAAATGAAAGGCTTACTGCATCTGCTACAAACAGAAGCAGATTAGTCAGAAAATCTCATGTATACTATAATAACAAAACCTACCGAAGTAGATTAAAAACTTGTCTCATTCATGAAAGCATGGTCTGTTGTCGACGGTGTGTGCCGTGTGGAAGACCTTTCTGAAAAAAATGATTCTTCTGTGCCCCCTGTGGAATCGTGCAATCGTACCAATGTACAACATATTATCTCTGGCTGCCCAGTCCTGGCTAAGAAGGAATATATTCACAGACACGACAGAGCTGGGACCTATATACACTCGAAACTATGCCAACACTATGGAATAACAACAGAAAAAAGATGGTATAAACACACGCCAGAAAAGGCCACAGAAAACGAGAAAGCAACCATACTCTGGGATATGCCAATACGCACAGATAGAGAAATTAAGGCAAA
>NC_068983.1:154156274-154157303 GCF_001194135.2 Octopus bimaculoides | reverse complement strand
TATATATATATATATATATATATATTCATGTATGTTTTCATACCTATACTTCTGTGAATAGATGTAAATGCATATGTAAATCGATATACATACAATACACATATACAAATATGCAGACACAGAGAAACGGAAAAGCGTTAACATATTGACATATGTTGGTTGAAAATTGGTAAGTAACTCTGCAAGCTATGGTACATATAACTTTAAAGTGGAGCCAGAATGAAAGATATCAATACGATGAATAATTTGGTGGTAGGAAACTAAGAGACGTAATCTACGAGAAAAACTATGATTTTCAAGACAAGTAAGACAGTTAATGTAACCCGCAGGAAAACTAGATAAAATGGCGTCTTCCTAGCTTTTATTTCTCTTACAATTTCTTGGTAATTGAGAAGTCTAGATGTAGAGATGTATAAATAGTTTAAAATATGAAGATAGCACTTTAACGCTAAAACTAAGATGCATTAAACCGAATGAAATATTTGCTGACTGAATAGCTTCAAAAATGTGATTAAGCTTATAAATATTATAGTCACTTGCATATATATATATATATATATATATATATATGTGTGTGTGTGTGTGTGTGTGTGTGTGTGTGTGTGTATATATATACATGCACATTTATATTTACATATACATACACATTTATAACTACATGCATACACCTACATACATACACAGACATGCATAAGAACACACACATATATAAATGCGCATATCTATATGTTTATCTGTTTACTTCTCCAGACAACCAATTATTTATGTTTGTATGAAGACACCTACCTAACTGTCTGTCTGTCTCACATTTTGTTTCTTTGAATATTTTGAATATCATGTTGCTATGACCACAGCTATCCATTAACCAACCCTTGTTATAACTTTCTGCGACATTTGGTTATGACACACACTCTCACATACATGCACACACATGCAAGCACACGCACACATACATACACACACACGAACATAAATTGAAACTACAGTAAATTATATATATACATATATATATATATATATGTGTGTGTG
>NC_068983.1:154151714-154155938 GCF_001194135.2 Octopus bimaculoides | reverse complement strand
TATATATATATATATATACATACATATATATTTATGTATATATCAAAAAATAAGCAACACGGATTTCAAACGTGAGTACTGCAATCACCTTTGCAATCACCTTTGCAATCACCTTTGCAATCACCTTTGAAATCCGTGTTGCTTATTTTTTGATTTTAATCACCTATCCTTTTGGGATGCGATATTCGGGTGCCTACGCATAAGTACCATATTCAACCTTGAATCTATATCTAAACCGTCTGTTTATGTATATATGTATGTATGTATGTATGTATGTATGTATGTATATATGTACGTACGTATGAAAGTATGTGTGTGTATCGGTGTCGTGTTGACTGTCGGAAATAAGAGTGCTGAGTACCATACGGAGTTTAAAATATTTTATTTCAGTTGAGTCGCCTTCTTGCTACTCTGAGTTTCGACTGCGGTTGCACAGGATTTTAAAGCAGGTTATGACTCATATGCATCATATCTTGCAAGAAGATCCTATGCACCCACAGGGAACGACGGGGGAGCAAGCAACTGAATCAGTCAAAATAAAATATAATACATAAATATGTAGTATGTTACATGAATGACAGAAAGTTGGACTACAATTTCTATTATCTGAAAAATTACGAAGGATGGATATCGAAAAATATTTCAGGATAAGAATTATTAAACATTTAACAACAGGCGCCGATATGCTCTCAGTATATTTAATACGTTATGTAAGTAAAGAAAACACAATGTTAACAGGTAATCATCATAAGATATTGGCCTCCCGAGAGGGGTGTTATGTAGATAGTAAGGGTTGTAATGAAATAAATATATTCTTCAAATAAACAATTTTGCAAATAATTCGGAAATAATTATCCAGCTTTTGTTATATTGAAAAGAAACCAATCCCCAGATGAAATAACTTTTGATCAGAGTCGTTTCAATCATTCTAAAACAAATGGCTATATTGTACGCTTTTCTCTCTTGGCAAACGGCAGGGTATACCAAGTTTGTGAGTTACGACCATTTAGAAGAAGCTGAACTGCCATTGAAATGTCTCCTCTTATATTACCAAAATGTGACTAAAGATTGATCCCCACAACTCAAGAAACAAAGGTAAGTAGAACAATACTTTGCACGATATAATAAGAACAACAAAATCTCAGTATCTTGCCATCAAGCCTTATAAAAGCGATCAACGACAATAACA
Organism: Octopus bimaculoides; assembly: GCF_001194135.2. Classification (NCBI taxonomy): domain Eukaryota; kingdom Metazoa; phylum Mollusca; class Cephalopoda; order Octopoda; family Octopodidae; genus Octopus; species Octopus bimaculoides. The sequence continues at coordinate 154,154,749 of NC_068983.1, read as the reverse complement.
ATTCGAGTATATAAGAGATCCTTTAATTCTCGGTGGACTTGCCAGAAGAGACAACATAATTTTTCATAAATCATTCTCTCAAGATATGTTGAATGATATATAAGATAAATTGGGTGATCACGATTCTAACTTTTATGATAAAGCCTTCTTGGTATGTGAGTCAAACTATATTATCAATTGATCCGCTAGTGAGTTGCCAGTTTAAAGAGAGGCTCTGTTTAAACTTACATTTTTCCGTTGTTCAATTCCCATGACTGGCTGTTGTGCTTGAAATATATAAAGACAACGAAACTTACCTTTTTGCGTTGTTAGAAGCTCTCCGTTTTCATTATTTGTTATTTCACTTCTTCAGTATTTCTAGCTGCAGGTTTTTTTTTCTTTAACCCTTTAGCATTTAAACTTGGCATTTAAACTTGGCATTTAAACTTGGCATATCTACCAAAAATATCTACCAAAATATCAACATTAGCAGATAAGCTAGAAAGTCTAAGTGAAACATTCCTAACTAAATTCTTTGTAATAGCCTTAGTGTGATTACTGAAAGAGCTAATATATTTTAAATTAGTTGAGGGTTTGTGGTATGGGAAATATGAATCATTATGTAAGTTAAGAGTAATATCCAAAAAGTTGGCTTTAGTTATTTCATCTTAGTTAAAAAAATTAAAGCTTAATTTATGGTCCAATTGGTTGCAAGCGGTCGACTGGTTTAATTCTATTAATAACAAGAAGTGCACTAAGTTTATCCAGTTTGACATTTTTAGTTTCTATTCCTCTATCAACCCAATCGTACTCATCAAGGTACTCTGGCTCGCTCACAACATGGCAGGTCTCACCAGGGATGAAATTAATGTCGTGTTAGCCGCCAGAAAATCTATTATTAAATTTGATAACAAGCTTTAGGTCCGTAAAGATTCACCTGACAGTTTTGATGTCACGATGGGAAGTTCTTATTCAGCACAAATATCTGATTTTGTCGGTATATATACCCTTTGTGAGATGGCTGGCCAATCCCCAAACATCAATGAAGGTCTATATCGTGATGATTGTCTACTCTACCTTCAAAATGATTCTAACCAAAAATTACAAAAGGTCAAGTATAGCTTGGTTAAATTTTTCCGAAACACGGACCTAAACATTGTTTTAGACGGTGATATAGCTAAAGCCAACGTTTTGTAACTAAAACCAACTTTCAGTAATCATTTTAAGGCTATTACAAGTAATTTAGTTAGAAATTTTTCACTTAGACTTTCTAGATTATCTGCTAATGTTGATATGTTTAACGATATAGCTGAATTTTATAACTCTGCTCTTCTTAAAGCAGGATATAAAGGAAAAAATACCCATATTAACCCTATTGACATTAATTCTATTTCTGTTAATCAGGATATGAAATTAAAGCATAACAATATTAACAATATTAATTTTAGTCCGAATTAAACACTAAATCGAGTAATGTAATTCTACAGCGTAAGGGAGGCAGCCATTATTTGAGACCCCTTTTTCTTTATAAAGGCATATGGAAGACTTTTAAAGATTATTACTCTAATAACAAGGTATGTCCTAGCAAAACTGTTTGGTTGACAATTCCATATGATAAGCATATCAAATCCAAACTCCCTTACCAGTTTCGTGAGCTATAGAAAGGAATTTCCCAAAACATTCATGACGCTATTCGATTATTAATTCACATTGAATCAGGATAGAGTTTTCTAACACACAAAAAAAAAAAATCTTTCAAATCATCTCTTCGCATAATTTAGTTGTTAAATGCAAATCCACTTAATGAAAATAGCAACTTTGATATTGTTAACACTAACCATTCTTTAAATGATAATAACAGCGATGTTAATGTTTTTGATGCGGATTCCAATCCCATTCGTTTTCTTAGCAGTAATTCTAAGACTAGAACCTCTATTTATCAATGTAAAATTACTCCGGTGCTGAGGTCTTTTTTATATAGGTAGTTCTTCATCTCAGTTGTCCAAAACAATTTCTAATTACTACTCTACAGATAGACATATGAATAAACGTAAACATACTGGGCTTAGTAAATTTATTTGGTATCTAAAGGATCATAATAAACAATTTGATTTGTAATGGAATATTCTATCTAAATCATTTCCGTATGATAAAGGCAACTCTTTTAGTCCGCTTTGTAACGATGAAATGTTTTTCATCCTGTTCTCAGAGAATCCTATTGTAAACACGTTTTAAGAATGCGTTTATCGTTGCAAACATTGGCAAAAACATACCTTTAGTTCTTATAAGTGATTAATACGAGTCTATAAAATTCGACCTTTAACTGTCTTCTTACATTTTACTTCCACTAAATATATCTACTTCCAAGCCTTTAAGATTTATTCCAATAAACCTTTCGCTCTGTATCTCTCCACTATTAGTTTTCTGCTAATTTCTTTCTTTCTCCTCCTTCTCTTTCTATAAACTACCTTTGACGTTATGACAATTAAGGCTTTTTAAAAAAATTACTAGCGTTCCCTTCAGCATATACGTAGTCATCAAATTCTGTTAAAATGTCTTACTGATGTGTTTCGTTTCTTTCTTTCCCTGATGATAAGATTGCATTGTTTTACATTATTTTATTCATTCTGGAATAATACCAATATTTTCTCCGAAGCATATGTTAAACGGGCTGCGTTTAACTACATTTATATATTTATGTATGATAATTAAAAGCATTTCACCAAAACCTGGAATTTCTACCATTATAAGTCGGCTATTGCATCCTTGGTACCTATACCTATGTGCATTTTTGATACCCTGGTAACTATATATTTATTTTTCCCGTGTTATTTGGAAACATTGAAAAAATACACATACACACGTATATACATATATATATGTGTGTCAAGCCTAATTTCGATTGTCTACATTATAACTCTTCTCTGACTGTTCTTTGTCTATCCGTCTGTCTCTCTTCGCACACACACACACACACACACACACACACACACACACACACATGTATATACATGCATATACATGCATATACATGCATACATACGTATATATATATA
>NC_068983.1:154146114-154150352 GCF_001194135.2 Octopus bimaculoides | reverse complement strand
GTCTCGAATCGGTATAAAATTATATGCTATTACTAGAGCATTCGAGTACTTTAGCTCTTATTTCTAGCAGTGTAGTCATTTTGACGCCATGAGTTGCATTTAGTGACAATTATATTTTTCCTTTATGGTAACACATTGCGCTTGACTGTTTATAAAAATGTATATATATGTGTGAGTGTTGGTGTGTGTATATATGTGTGTATATGCATGTATGTATGTGTGTATGTATGTATGTATGTATGTATGTATGTATGTATGTATGAATCTATCTATCTATCTATATATTTGCACACATGAATTCACACATTCTTTTTCACAAGTCGTTTTTTCCTCTGTGTATCATTCGCTGTATGTCAAAACCAACATAAATTTACAGACACCCATTAGTACACGTACACATACACATTCACACACCCACACGCGCATACGCATATACAGACACTTACACACATACACACACTCACACACGCATACACACTCGATATATAGTGCAACGTAAGTAAACAGATCCTAAATATTTAAAAATGAAGACAGGAAGTTTCACATCTCTGTATATATCTTAGATTATGTGTACACAAGCATCTGTCTGTAGAAATTGCGTCTGCTTTGTATGGCTATGAAGATAAACGAGTGTGAGTGTTCAAGAATATGAAAGTGCTTTTTTGTGTCTATGTGAATTTACGCATTTATGACACATAAGTTTGTCCTTAATTAACAGGAAAGAGGGCAATGGATTACATTAATGCAATATTTAATATTCAAATTATATATCGTATACTTGCGGCCAGACAGGCACTTAACCAATAAATAACAGCCATTTATAACTACACTAATGTATCTTTAGATTACTGAAGAGATTTCCCGATTATATGTCTTTAGGAAAATCGTTATTTTGTAGAAATTTTCTGTCTGAATGCATTCCCTTTTTCATTAAATACCAAATAGATATACTTTGTCAACAGAAAATTTGTATATAGGATTCTAATATCTGTTTTATTTGTGATTGTTTTCCTGCCTATGAATATCATTTCACTTAATTTCGAAACTATTATATTGAGAGCACGGAGCATTCTAAACAGAATAATCTGAAAATGTATTTCCAAATTGAAAAGGTCATTTTCTATCTCAATATTGAATCAAGTTTTGTGGTAACGTTTTTCATAGTTTTCCTTTTGTTTTGACTTTCTACAAAGATTAACGATATGTTTCCTACAGTTTCATTTTTAAATTTTGTTGCTTAGAACAATGTTTTATTTTGTCAATTTTGCTTTATTAATCTTTTTATTTTTTTTGCATGTGTAAGCATATATTTTTGAAATACGTCTTATTTTTCCTTCCCACAGACTTGATCCTGCTGTAGATTTTAGTCGAGATATATTTCTTTTTCATGAAGTAAAATAGTTGATATACTGTTCTCTTTTGCTGACAACAAATAACAGATGTATCTTTTATGTTTCACTAGCTTCTATATCGCTTCTGTTATTCAATTAAATTTTGGTGTCAGATTTGATCTGAAAGCATAAATTAAAACTAATATTGTTTCATGTTAAATACTCATGTTGGTTTGTTTATTTGTTTAATTCATAACTTGGCATCTTATAAACGTAATTAATATTAAGTATCTGCTTCTATATTATGTCAATTAAATGTTATTAGCACATTCATATTTGACAGCTCAGTAACATGAATTGATATGTACTCATGTTACGTTTAGTTCTTGTCTCTGCTATGAACTAAAATTTGAGTTCTTTTATTTAATATGACAAATCTAAACCGATCTGAAAATATAATTTAGAAGGATTGAATTTATAACGCGTGTTTCGAAATTTTACATTTTTAAAGATAATTTTGATTTGAGTTTTAATTTCACTGCAAATTTTGATAAAATACTGTCAGGAAAGAAGAAACTGATTCAGTACTTACTTCCTGTTAACGACTTACAAGTATGCTTCTTATTAACAACAATATACTTGTTCCAATATTCCTGTCGTGATATGACCTACGTTACTATAACTTCTCTACACACCAATCAGTAGCTTTAATCATCAGTATCACCAATGTATAAAAAATAATTCTTGAGTTTGCTTGAGTGTTGTGTTGAATAACGTGATATGTGAGAGATACATTGTACACGTTTAAAAGTTGGACTTGTTCTACAATGAATTCAATATTTTCATGAATATAGAATTAATAACTCAATATATATTGTAATTTAACATCTAATGAATTTCTCACTACTATTTTAATATACGTGCTCTGCCTTTTGCAGTTCATAGGCTAATATGTTACTAATGATTTGATTAGAATAATCCCCTTCGTACATATTAGAACAGTGATCAAATATACTATTTTAGTAATATTTTTCAACAATAGAAGTAATGTTTTTCACGGCTTCAACATTGCTGTTCTGTAGAAACCAACGTTGCTGCCGTTTTTAGCCATAGGAGGACGCCTCCTCTAGTTATTAATGCAATCTGCACAAGATATATTGCAAGTATCACCCGATATATATTGTAAAATATATCGGGTGCGAATTGCCTCGATAGTAACGTTGGTTCCTACGGAACAACTTTGTTGAAGTGGCGATTAACATTACTTCTCGGTATTGTTACTACTTTCATCTCTTATAGAAATTTTGTAACTATCTGCTTTTCAAATATGTTCTTTGAAATAATTATTGTTTCGACTCGATCTGATGGAAATCCAATTTATATTTTACTACTCCTAAACTTCAGGATATAGTTGTATATATATTTTATTACATCTCATCTTAAATGATTTATATGAAACACCTATCATTGATAAGTGATGGAATTGCAGTATTATTTTTTGCTGATATTTTGTGTCTTACTTACATATTTAAACAACTGAGGATAACTAATAATATCGACATCTAGCGTTCTTGTTCACCTACGGGGAGTTTCTTTTCACCTACAGGGAGATTCTTATATATACTCGAGAGCTTACGTACTAACACAGACACACTCACACACACACACACACACACACACACACACACACACACACACACACACACACACACACACACACACGCACACACACACACACACACTCAAACACACGTGCGTATATGCATGTATACTAGTGGTGAGAGAAAAATATTAAGGTAGTACTAATTAACTTTTCGAATTTGAATCGTTCGTCTACGTATGACACTAATAAATATTCAATATATTTATTTCGTTTCTAAATTGCTGGACAAGGAACTCTAACGTCCCAGTACTAGTTGGGTAATATGTGCCATGGATGTTCCACGTAAGCAATATGCAGCGATCTAGTGGCGAGTAAATAAGATGACATTCATGGGGAAACAGCATCGAAGAGGATACAATAGCTGATCTGTTTCGGAGGTCTCTGAGGCCGAAATTTAATATAGAGAGCTTCCAGAAATCTTTAGATTAGCAGATTTATCGAAGGGCACTACAAGTTCAAGATAAAATATATAGAAAAAAGATGTATCACCAGACCCGACTATCTGAGTCCCCACAAAGCGCCGAAACCATATTACATGCATTTGTGCAAACTCCGAACATTGATGACTTACACTGTATAGCTGTTACTGCATGTCGGACAAATCCGCCACCACACGCTTTTAACGAGGCAGGGCTAGCGGTGTTCTAGAGTCCATAGCAAAAGAAACTGTGGTGGAGTTTGAAAGAATCGAACGAAGACACATTTTCCTCTTCAGCCACTTAGAAAGGAAAGGATACAGAGAGACTTATTCTCCCCCAGCAAAGTTTTCAAAAGGTGGGTGACTGGAAAAAAAAAACTGTAAGCGTGAATAGAAATGTACTAAGCATAGGCCTATAGGTATGTGAAAACCAGACGGAGAGGGTTTGTACCTTTGGTGCATGAGATAATCTCAAATATGTGGGGTTTATTGATTGGCTTAGGAGGAAGTTATATATCAGGAGGACTACATCATCGATGTGTTCACATATTTTCTATACATTGTATACTTTTCATCTCATTTTCGCCCCCTCTTCACTCATCCTTTTATTTACCTTTCGCAAATTTTTAATAGTTCTTGTAATGTCTCCCCTCATCCAGAACACCTTGGCAAATAAAAATGAAATTACATTATTATTATTATCATCATCATCATCATTATTATTATTATTATTATTATTATTATTATTATTATTATTATTATTATTATTATTGTCATCATCATCGTCATCATCATATTCTTCACCACCACCACCATCGCCGCCGCC
>NC_068983.1:154143071-154145987 GCF_001194135.2 Octopus bimaculoides | reverse complement strand
CACCACCACCACCACCACCACCACCATCACCATCGTCATCATCATCATCATCATCATCATCATTACCGTTCCGATCTCTTTTTGATCCCCACATTTGGTTCGACTGTATATTTGCATAAGTTCCCCATTTCCGTTAGAGTTACATGGTCTGTTTGGATTGATAATTTGATCAGGATTATTAACTTCCTCTCCTGGTTGCCCTTGATTCTATATCCGGTCGACTTCCTTGATCTGACTCACCAGTTTGATATATATATATGTCTAATATTTTGCTAACATCTTTGGTTTCTCCTGCTGTGTGTGTTAATAATATTTCTTTTATGCTGGTAGTTCCCAATCCAAAAGTGATTTGCAGTGTTTGGAAGCTCCAACGTTATAACCCTCCGCGTGTTTTGCTTTGAACAGAAACAGTGGTATAAACAGTGTCTTCCTAATTGTCTTGGCATTATTTTATTGTTTCATTAAACATTTTTTATACATCTCAAAGACTTTGTTATCGTGCAACGTTGAAAACCCTCCTTTTAAATTCAAGACATATGCATCTCAGTCCACATGGAGATCACTTTGTTATTTTTTTCTCTCCTTATTAATCAAGTTATTTATTAAGGATTTCTCTTTCCATCATCATAGGATAAATTGTTGAGAAACACTTTCATCCCGTATTTTAAGAATGTTTCTCAAAATCTGTGCTGCTTCCTTCATACGGTTATCTCAGTCTCTGCTTTATATTTGTTGGCTTCTTTGATCAAAGGCAACACGTTTCCTTTTGTGCCTGTTTATTGTGTATTGTTTTCGTTTAACAATATTCTTCCCTCGATATTTACCAAGTCCCAAACTGTATATTTAAAACGTTTCTAGCTGCTTCACGTGGTTATATCGTTTTTAAGAAAACCCTGAAAATTTGTATTCATGAGTAAAATGTTTCTGTGGCTGATATCGTAAGTTATGTGTATTCTAAATATAATCATGGTGGAGGCGCAATGGCCCAGTAGTTAGGGCAGCGGACTCGCGGTCATAGGATCGCGGTTTCGATTCCCAGACCGGGCGTTGTGAGTGTTTATTGAGCGAAAACACCTAAAGCCCCACGAGGCTCCGGCTGGGGATGGTGGCGAACCCTGCTGTACTCTTTCACCACAACTTTCTCACAACTCACTCTTACTTCCTGTTTTTGTTGTGCCTGTAATTCAAAGGGTCAGCCTTGTCACACTGTGTCACGCTGAATATCCCCGAGAACTACGTTAAGGGTACACGTATCTGTGGAGTGCTCAGCCACTAGCACGTTAACTTCACGAGCAGGCTGTTCCGTTGATCGGATCAACTGGAACCCTCGACGTCGTAAGCGACGGAGTGCCAACAACAACAACAAATATAATCATGATATTTTAAATTTGCTACATTTCTTATCATCCATATGACAATATCGATAAACCGATTACTGAAATCTACTGTAATAATTGACACTTTTGCTTATATCTGCATGAAATGTTACATATATTCCGCTTATCACTGATTATCATTGATTTACTCTCTTCTTTAACATGTTTTCCCGCACCCCTTCCAAAGAATAAGGTAAAGAAATCTACTAGTCAACCCTATGCCATGCCGAGGCTCTTCTTTCCTCTACAAATCTCTGCATGCGACATGTTGAGCAATAATTGATCTTTATAATCGTAAAAGCTTCTGTAGCAATAGTTTCGGTCTATGTTTTTTCTAAAGAAGTGAGCTTTTTATTTCCTATTTTCAGGTAATTATTTACCCGCTTCTATATTATTGCAGTTAAGGCTTTGTAAACAGTAAGAAGACTGGTAATGGATCTGTAGTTTTGACTTTGCTTTTTCGCTTGTGTGCGTGTTCGTGGGAATGTGGATATTACAGATACATATGATCACACACATACACACACACACACACACACACACACACACACATACACGCACGCACACACACACACACACGCACTCACGCACGCACGCAAACGCACACATACGCACGCACACACATGCATTTGTGTGTGTCAGTCCACGAGTGATTTTATTATGTGTATAGTATCGTTAAAGTCAGATAAAATAGTCACCTGCTACAGATTTATTTTTGACTATCCTAAAGTTCACTTATGCCTAATCACTGTTTAGCACCGATACATACTTGCGTTCATACATACATAAGCATACACACAAATATTTGCGTGTGTGTATGTGTGAGTGTGTGTGTGTGTGTGTGTGTGTGTGTGTGTGTGTGTGTGTGATGGTGTGGCATACTGATGAAGTTGACTAACCCATCCCGTATATCTGAAGAGACAGCATCCTATACTGAGATATTCTAAGGTTCCCTATATTTGAATAGTTTTTTTTCCTTAATTGAATTCATGCTATGACTATATTCTTTTCCAGCTAATGAAACTTATCAATATACCGTAGAGTAAAAACATTAAAGTACGCTTCACATGTAACACAATTACCAAAGAAACTTTGAAATTACCGTCGTTTATAAAAACGAATATTAATTTCTCCACGTGCTAATAAATTCTAATTCAGATAATGCACACATACATACATACATACAAACATACATAATACATACATACATGCATACATATATACATATATACATACGTACATACATACAAATGCAAGCATACAATTATATATATATGTATTGACTGTGATAATTGTGTATATATCTATGTGTATAACTTTATATGTGTGTATATATATATATATATGTGTGTGTGTGTGTGTGTGTGTGTGTGTGTGTGTGTGTGTAGGTGCAATGGCCAATTGGTTAAGGTAGCGGACTCACGGTCGTTGGATCGTGGTTTTGATTACCAGACCGGGCGTTTGAGTGTTGAGCGAAAACACCTAAAGCTCCACAAGGGTCCGGCAGGGGGTGGCAGTGAACCCTGGTGTGCTCTTTCAC
>NC_068983.1:154136206-154142372 GCF_001194135.2 Octopus bimaculoides | reverse complement strand
TGTATAGTTATATATATAGATATATAGATATACATAAATATATATATTTATGTGTGTGTGTATATATATATATAAATATTCACATATATATATATATATATATATATACACATATACTCTCATATATATAGACTTACATGTAAATATAAATATATGTATATGTATAGGTATGTATATGTGTGTGTGTGTGTCGTGTGTGAATATGTGTGTGTATGAGTGTGCGTGTCTGCATGTGTGTATGTAAATTTGCATGCGTACGCTTTTTGAATACATATTTTGCCTTAATTTGAAGAGACACCGAGTTTTCAATATTTTAGTTAAAAATATGCGTCATGACCAATTCTCATGAGCAAAGATGCAAATGGTGTGTTTGCTGTACATTACATTGTTAATCGATAACTTTAAAGTATTTTTTGTTCGTTTGTCTGCTTCTTTGTTTCCACCCCCCTCTCTCTCTCGCTATCTATCAGTTCTAACATCTGTACAAATGCCTCAAGTAAACTCTTTTGGTGTCTTTTTATTATTGTCTGTATATAAGCAAATTGTTCGCCATTCTGTATATCTGCTATATCTTAAATCTTTCTAGTTTAATATGCAGCTTAAATGTGTATCTCTTGAAGTTATGCTAGTGAATTTAAAGTTAAGTTTATAACTGTGTCTCAGCAGATAACACACACACACACATACACACACATATATATATAGACATATGTTTGAATAGAATATATATAAGAGGTCAACACAAAAGTAATGAATCTCATGAGAGTCTATTACTAATAGAATTCATATTTTCTCATCTGCATCTGCTACCATTAGTTTCACGCCACATGTGTACAACCTTCACGCGAATGACTAATTCAATTATGCCGAAGGTCAGAAAATCTAAAATCTATTACTATATATAAGCATATATAGCCGCAGGAGTGGGTGTGTGGTAAGAAGCTGGGTTCCCTACCACAGTCTACAGAGTGGATTGGTTCACTCCTACTGCGAGGCACCTTGGGACACTGGGACCTTGGGCAAATGTCTTCCACTATAATAGCCTCGGGCTGACCAAAGCGTTGTGAGTGGATTTGGTAGACGGAAACTGAAAGAAGCCTGTCACACATTTGTGTGCCTGTGTCTGTCCCACTACTATCGCTTGACAACCGATATTGGTGTGTTTAGATCCCCGTAACTTAGCGGTTCGGCACAATTGACCGATATAATAAGTACTAGGCTTACAAAGAATAAGCCTTGGCGTCGATTTGTTCAACTGGAGGTGATGCTCCAGCATGGCCGCAATCAAATGACTGAAACAGTTAAAATAATAAAAGAACATATATAGGTTTTGCTCCTTATATATATTTATATATATATAAAGAGTAAAACCTAGTTTTAAAATCTAAATGAGATTTAATCTTAACTACACTGAGCAGTAACATCTATTTGCCAACGTAAGGTGGTTGTCCTACGCACACTACCATTTAACCCAAGGAAAACATCTTTTCCAGCTGGTTATCGACGCACCACCTGTGTTTGAAATACACTGTGAACAAGGGAGGGTACTACTCCCCTCTACCTATTAGCAGTATCAGCAGGCCATGCTTTCTGGGCTATTTCTCCTTCTCGGTATTGGAATTAACTTAAATTTCGTTACTTAAATCTTATTTAGAGATCATAAAACTTGCTGTTCTCGGCACTGGAAATAACTTAAATCTCGGTACTTGAAGCTCATTTAGAAAATTCAAAACTATCTGTTTTGCTCCTAACGAGATCAGCACCTGTCTGTCGCTTCTCTGTTTATATATTCTAAAGTCGAGCGACTGTCACCTCTAGCCGGCAGTTATCCAGTATCGAGTACTGCCAATAACTGTAGGGTAGTAGTACAATCCCTTGCTCACAGTGTATTTCAGGCACAGATCGGGTGTCGACAACCAGCAGGAAAAAATGTTTTCCTGGGGTTAAAAATTGTAACATAGCACTGCGTAGGACACATCCACCTTACGTCGGCAAATAAACTTTTCTACACACACACGAAACATTTAAAATGGAGACAAACTCTCAAGATGTTATTAAATCATTTATATCTTCATATCATCGACATATATCTCGATGGATGCATTCAAATTACACCCGACTGGATGAATATTGTTCAGCAGTGTATCAATTTCATCAGGAAACATATGAAAAATTAACATCCTCACTTATTTCAAGCCATCAAAAGGAACTTGCCCATTAAAATCCAGCTACCACTCAAGTTTCAACACACACCGTATCAGAACTGATTTCTCTAACACCAGTAATCTCTTGCAGATTATATCATCACGTAACAGTTATATTCTAAAAGGTAACAGAATCTCTCTCTTGACAACTGTAATAACATTAGTAATATTAACAATATCAACGATGGTCTCTCCTTAAATAATAAGATGAATGATATTAGACCTTGCAACTGTGGTCCGAATAAAACTTGCGTCCTCAATGGAAACTGCAGTATTAAAAATGTTTTCCAATGCAAGATTACCCCTGGAACTAAGGAATTTGTTTAATGTTGGATTATCGTCTACGAATTTGAAATCCTGGTTGGTGAACTACATTAAATACAGTCATAAGCGTAATTCTACAGGTCTTAGTAAGCTAATTTGGCACCTTAAATCTTTTTCATCAGATTGGAAAATTTTATCTAGATCATTCCCTTATGACAAAGAGAAATCTTTCTGTCCTCTCTTTCGAGCAAATTTCTCTCCTCTTTTCTAGACATAAACTGGTGAAAAGTTTTATTAAGCAAGTTTACAGTTGTTCACATTGGAAAACACAATCTTTCGCTTTTTTTAAATAGTACCTACCCCTTACCTAATGATAATTTCTGCAAATTATTTTTGTTCTTTATTCTTACTTCCCATAAACCTTATTCTCCCTTCATCTTTTCTTCCCATCCATTATCTATTCACTTTTGCCTGTTCCTCCCTCTCTCTCTTTTAACTTTGTTTTCTCTTTTCCCTCTCTCCGTCTATACCTTCTCTTCTTCTCTCACACTATGACGTATATTTCCTCAACGGCGTAATGTACACCTTATAATATTGAAGCCCTTTATGGAACCTGAGGAGATTTCATCTGCACCATGGGGTGCATTTGATTCCAATTATTTCCCTACCCTGTAGGGAGCAGCGCAAAATTAAGCTGAAATGATCGTTGCGCTTACTAAAGCTTCCAACACACTCTGTCATCCGCATCAATCATTTAAGATAGAATATATTAAACGTGCACCGAGGAATTCATTACGTAGACCCTGCGACCATTTTCATGTACTGTAGATGACGCCTGGTAACCGTAAGTGGTGATCGTGCTCTGCAGGCATACTGATAAGAGCGAGCAAAAAACAAGTCTTGGACACTGCACTTTAAAGTCGCTTCTCAAAACATTATTTTTAAATATAACTATGTGTGTGTGGGGTGTTTGTGCGAGTATGTGTGTGTGTATATGTGTGTGAGTATGTGTTTGTGTGTGCATATAACTATGTATGTATCTCTGTGCTCACGTTTGTGCGCCATATTCGCTTGGTAACGGGTGCTGGTTTGTTCGGGTCTCCGTAACTTAGCAACACCGATTAGATAAGTACTAGATTTTAAAAAGAAGTACTGGCTTCACTCTGTTTGATTAAAGCCTTCTTGACGGTGTCCCAACATGGCCGAAGTCCTATGATTGAAACAAGTATAATAGAAAGATCTCTCCCCACTGTATATATATATATATATATATATATATATATATGTGTGTGTGTGAGTGTGTGTGTGCGTGTGTGTGTGTGTGTGTGTGCGTGCGTGTGTACTGCCGTCATTTCAACAGACAATAGTGGGAAAGCGCTAAAGATCGATATTGTTGCACGATTCTCAGTGAATATAAACTACGTGAAATGGGCTGTGGCTCGAGTTTCTTTTGGTTCGGTGAACCGAAACATAAAAAAATGTGAGGAAGATTGCTTTTACAATCTCATCCACTGGATCATTAAAATCTTTTTTGCGATATCTTATGGTCTTCATGTGACTTTCTATGTCTATTCAACAACATTTAAAAAAATAAAACTCTATTTCTTCTCCGCGTGATTATTAGCTACACCATTCTTTCTATACCAACTGACAAACAAATTATCCTCTATGGCGACTTTAATGCCAGAATAAGTTGTGACTGGAATACGTGAAATAGCTTGGAACGCGTCGGTATAGATGAAATGAATAGTAATGGTCTTTCCAGTCTGTAGCTATTTTTCGAAATTGGCTTTGTGATACACGGCTCCAGCAGAAAACAGAGATTTACTTGTACTTACCCATGGTCGACAAATGACATTTTACTGATTTTGTTATGATAGATAAACTTGATATTAATTAATTATTTACCATTAAAATCTCATTTAGGTCTGTATTTGGATGAATCACCACCAGGTTCCATTAAATTATTCAAAGTTGGTTGTTAGGAAACGTTTTCAACAAATGAGATGAAAATTCTGAAACGGCTGAATGTTGACAAATATGTATATTCGACATTATATGCATCTTTTCGTAAATCCTTACAAAATCAACGCTTAATATTTCATGGTCAGATTTAAAACAACATATGCCACAGCTGCCAATATTTCGATCTTCTGTGCACACAGACTATGATTAATCTCATGAAAATAAGTCAGTAGTATCTGAGCTTCTAGACACAAACCATAAATCATATGAGAAATTATCCAGTATTAACCTGCGGACAAGGGAACATCTTGAAGGCTTTGTAATTATAAAAGCGCCATGAATGACTTTTGTATTAAGAAGAATGGACAATGAAAAATGCCTAGTGATTGAAAATATCCACACATTTCCAACTAGTCTTTGAGAAAATTAGACTCTGAAAAACTGTGCTGCTTATTAAACAAAATATTTAGTCCTCGGTAATCCACTATTGATTTTGTGTTTTTGAAAGAACAACCAATTTTAATAAATGATAATGAAAGTATTCTGAAGCAATAGTCAAAATATATCACATGGATTTTTCCCTTTCGCAATTTATCCACACTAAATCAAAACGGCAAGAAGATATACCACAGGACGATACCATGGAAGGTGAAAAAGTACCATCAAATAAATTAAAGACCACCTCCAGGAACTGATCGTACGAGTTTACTAAGCATCCTACTTAAGACGATGGGCTGGCAGAATCGTTAGCACATTGGGAAAAATGCTAAGCGGCATTTCGTTCGTCCTCACCTTCTGAGCTCGAATTACGCCTAGGTTGACTTTGACTTTCATCATCTCGAGGTCGATAAAATTAGTACTAGTTGGGCACTGGGTCGGGTCGATGTAATTGACTAGCCTTTCCCACGAAGTTGTTGGCCTTGTGCCACAATTTGAAACCAGTATGAGTATCCTAATTGTCAAAGTGTGGAATGGATCATATCTTTCTTGTACCGCATAAGTTTAGAGAAATGCAATATCAATTTCGTTTTACACGATAAAAAGCATGAAGTGAAACAGGCTAAATTTCGTGGTAATTACATACGTGTAACTGATAGTAAAATGTTTGCCATACAATTATTGAACACATACGTTTCCTATTTTTTCTAGAGCCTCAATATAGGTTCGAATCTAGTAGCTTTGACGCGCTTATAGGAAAGACACATTATCAAATTGTTTTTGATCTCATGGAACACTTTGGTCCACTGAATAGAAAACCCACAGAATTAGAAGTTTGGAAATGATAGTTGCTTACCAAAGTTTTTTGATATGTTTCTCCAACAGATACGGAGACTTCGAATCAGATGTTGCTCTGTCGGAAGGGATATAAGTGAAAAATGGCATAAAATACAGGGGTATACCTACTCCTGTCTAGTGAATCAAACAAGAATTTAATTTCTATATAATCTAATTGGAGGGGTATCTTGTTCTAATTTAATTATTAATGTTCCCTAAGGTTTTAACCTTAGCACTTTAGTGTTTCGTTGTACTATTCTAAATATACTGTAGAATAGATATATTTCTTTAATACCTTGACCTTAATTCCCTTGCCTTAAATTTTCTCTAACCACTCCTTATGGTATTGTCCTTCCATTTTCTTTCCTTTTTTTCCCTCATGCTTGATTCACCCCTAACCTGCTGTCCATCACTACTTAATCTACCTTCCTCTAAATTTGAAATTACTGCTACCCCTC
>NC_068983.1:154134246-154135535 GCF_001194135.2 Octopus bimaculoides | reverse complement strand
TATATATATATATATATATATATATATATATATATATATATTTGTGTACATGTATATGTAGATATACGACGCTCATACAATAGTGAGTTAAACAATTATAGACATGAAAGGATAGGTAAATAGTTATAGTTATATATTCAAGAGTTTGAAACAGAAATTCTACAATCAAATAGATGAACATGAAAGACACATATGCTAAAGATGGATGTGTATACATATATATATATGTACATGTATGTGTGAGCACGTGTCTGTGTGTTTGTGTAGTGTGAGTGAATATGTGTGTGAAGGGAAATGGTGTTAAGTGTCAGTTCAAATAAACAGAACGGTTAACATCAGTATAGTTCCAGTAGACATAGGAAAGAAAGGAATGAAAAGTTCCAGCTAACAGGACTTACTTTGGAAAACGAAATTTAGTTATTTAGTGAAGTTTCGCACCTGCTGACGTCAGAGCTAGTCCAGACGCTAAAGTTATCCAGAGGCAATTTCACACTCTCTCTTATAACAAGTGCAGAACATGGTTCATTTCGTGAGAAATTTTGTTTTCTTTTATGTTCTTCACATCTTGCAATAACTATCGTGTATTTTTTTTTATTTTTGTTTTTATTGTATAATTTCTCTTGTGCTGAACATATTTTCTGCCCATCGACGTCGAATGAAGGATCACCTACTCGACTGAAAAATATTCTAGCCTTGACTATTTTATATTTTATGTGGGTTTGCTGTCACAAAGTTGGGAAGATATAGGAAAATATTACGAAACAAAACATACTCTGCAACTTTGATTTATTCAGCTGTTTTAAGGTAAACCATTTCTTGGAGCATATAGATCTTAATTAATTATTTCCTTTTTCAAAATAGGAAGTATGAATCATTGTGTTATCATATAAATGAAAGTCCAGATCTTAACATTTCAGATGGTAAATTACTCCGTCAATTTATCTGGTCATTTCGATTATGTTGTTTTTCTTGATCTGGCATTTCCAAACTATATTAATCGGTGATAAGTGCTCTGTGGGGCCGGCTTGTCAAACGCTTCCTCTGAGTGTTGTGAGAGGCGACTAAAAGAGGTTGAGGTAGGATTTGCACTCTGACGTGGCAACAGCCTCACCAACAATGAATACCCAAACGGATACATGGGTTGGAATGTTTGTGCCTGAATGGTACAGAGGTGTCATCTGCCAGGAGCAGGGTATCACCAACAAATGTTAGATACAGCGAAAAGCTGTAACAGCCTATACTACCACCACCACCACCACCACCACCACCACCACCACCACTACTACTAC
>NC_068983.1:154130076-154134182 GCF_001194135.2 Octopus bimaculoides | reverse complement strand
ACTACTACTACTACTACTACTACTACTACTACTACTACTACTACTACTACTACTACTACTCACAAAATAAGTCACATGATTGCTCATGTTGAATTCTGAATGATACATTTCTCCGGTTTTCTATTTACGAGAAGTAGATCAAGTTGAGACACTTTAATAAAGCCTTTAGAAGAAACTTAGGAATCAATGAAGCCTCTGAGTGGTGCGCTAGAAATAATAGCAACCAAAGCACAGTCATAAACTTCTGTCTTATTATAGAGTAGAATATTTCAATCTTCCATCATAAACGAGATAGTCAAGTTTGGGACGTCTTTAATCATATTAGCCCGATCTGCAAATCCGTTGATTTCCTCGATCAAGGATAACGCAGTGCTGAAGAACAACAACAGCGATAACATAACCACATCAACAACTGAAGTCGTTAGTATTGAACTTCTATAATTCCCTTTTCAAGACGTTGACGTCAACGGAAATGTGCTGAGAAGCTGTCCGTGTGCATACAGAATGCTATTGGAAGAAAATTCTTGATTTCGATCAAAATGCAGCAATGTTTCAGACAGGTTTAGAAAAGGATAATACTTCAGCGCTAATCTTACATATACATACATATATGCATATATATATATATATATATATATATATATATATATATAGAGAGAGAGAGAGAGAGAGAGAGAGATAGATAGATATATACATACATATATATGTATACATATATGTGTGTGTATATATATTCGGTCCTTTTCCCCGAAGTCTGTGTCACTGAAGTGACATATTATATTACAGTGCAATAGAAGAGAATCTTCTCTAGTTGGTACATTTACCATAAATACAATAAAAATAGATTACACTGTCACGAATGTAATTCTGGGTGAAAAAAAGAAAGTATGATACAATAGAAGAAGACGAATTAACATTTTCCCTGTTGCAGTTCAAGATTTGAGATTTAATAAAAAGAATATAATTTGATCGAATTGCTGTAGGAAACGAATGTGTCAGGAGTAAAATTTAATGGAACTGACGGGCAATTGTGGAGATATTTTACTCACATCAGATTCAGTGACCTGGTTTAAGTTGGCTACACATTGTCTCATTAGATATACATTTAGAAAACCCTGTGTAGTCGCTCAGAATGCCAAAGATATCGGCTAAATCTTTCTGAAACTAATACCTATTGTTATACAATAGGTTAGAATATTTGGTCCAAAGTACAGAATATTGACAAATATTTGGTGAGTAAAGGTAAATGTCGATTATAGTGACCTCAACAGTTGATCGGTATATTATTTTAACGATCTTGGAAAAAATGAAACTCAAAATTTACTTTGCAAAGATTTGAAATCAGCATATACAGAAACATGACCTATGTTGTTAATCCTTTTCACCAGAAGTCTTGTAAGTCAGGTTTGCCTGAATCTCAACTCCTAGTACTGGTTCTTCTTTATATTGTATACTACTGAGTTATTCTTTTCTTCAAAACAACAAATTCACCAAACAGTTAGACTGTTCCAAGTGATTTGGTATCCTCCCTAAAAATGTATGAAATGCCATCTTGGAATATTGGTTTCGAGACGATAACACTTTTTCAAACGAACAGAGTGTTTTATAGAATCATTTAAAAGGAAATATGAATAGAAATAAGATAATGCTAAAAGATCATTTACCAGAACAAATTAAAAGCACTTTGATAAAAAATAAATAAACTGAAATATTTCATATACATGAAGATACAAAACTGTATGGGGTCAGATTAAAGATATATTATCGACATGACTTATATGATTGTTCGCGTAGAAATGAAAAGCAAATTCGACCTCCATGCGATACGAGAGGACTGGTAAACATCACGAAGATTATGTCAGTCAGCAATCAGACTATTCCAACTATTCATACATGTAATTTATAACCGTCTTATACACTTGTATTGTGAAACACTATATAGGTTTGTGATTTGACAGAATCTTTAAGGTGTTGAGTGGCACTTGATACTTTAAGTTCAAGTCCCACAGCCAGCGATGAAACAAAGTACTAAATAACGTACGAAGTTTCAAAAATCGACCGTTTCCGCCTCCCTAAACATTTGGCCTCGTGCCTGTGATAGAAGTTGTTATGAAGCAAATATACATTCTTAATTAGAATGTATGTTTAGACTGATCGAATTCTAAGTAGAGCATGACATTTCAAATGCCAGAGGAAGTGTAGAGTCTATTTTGGGATCTAGTGATTTATTTATTGGAAGAACTGTCGATCTACTTCATTCATAGGTTTTTCTCTTACTTCTCAAACTCTGCAATTATGTCTTCATGCCCAAGCATAGTTTCTGAATCATAACTCGTATACACTATCAGCACCAGCACCATCACCACCAGCACCAGTAACAACACTGCCACTGCTGCTGCTGCAACTACTACTACTACTACTACTACTACTACTACTACTACTACTACTACTACTGCTGCTGCTGCTACTGCTGCTGCTGCTGCTGTTCGTAATTTCGTTCAGGTTTTGGCATCGGTGAGACATCACAACATTACAGTGTTTAATGTTGACTGTCTGAACAATAAAGAGCTCAATACTATAGTAGAGTCTCTGGCTACGCCGAATTTCGATTGTGAGTACACATGGTCTTGTGCACCCCATGCAAAACTCAAGATAGCAAGAGATTATTAGCTCGACGAGCATTAAATATTATACACATACAAATATATATCAGTGGTAGTTATCTGCTAAATAAACTCAAAAGGGATGAAAAAGTACCTGAAAAGCGAAGAAACATTAAAAAAGGAAAAAGAATAAATAAATAAAAGATATATCACAGATATAGAATAGAGGAAAAAGGATAATAAGATTTTAAAAATGCTTAAACATATGAATGAATTAAAAACAAAAAGGTAAATTGAAAGAAATCAAATATTGTTCTGAGTGTCAATATAAACTAGAATGTTACTAAATCTACATGCTTGATGAACTAGTTACACTGAAAGTTAAATGAGATGAGATTTTGTCTCTTCATCTATAGAACTACCTGTTCGTTGGTTTTGTGTGTAAGTGATTGTGAAATTTTTAGAACGTCTCTATCTGTATTAATGGCATCAGGAAATATTCTTTTCTACTCTAGGCACAAGGTCTGATTAGATTATCCCTAGAACGCAGCTGGTACTTAATTTATCGTCTCCGAAAGGATGAAACGCAAAGTCGACCTCGGCGGAATTTGAACTCAGAACATAAAGACAGACGAAATACCGCTAAACATTTCGCTCGGCATACTAACGTTTCTGCCAGCTCGCTGCCTTGGGCATCAAGAAATATTAGCGTGGCACAATGAGTGACATAGTATCATATTGACATTACAGTTACGGTCATTCTAAAATGATTCCATTGAGTTTCTGTTTTCCTAAGTTAAGATTCTAATGATAACCTTTTCTCCCACGTATACGAGGTGTTGGAAAGTTCCGGACTCTGGGTAAAAGAAAATACAGGGGTATCAGTTAATCATGATTTTATTCAACATATTCCTCTCTAAGATTCACACACTGCAACGGTCCTTCAGTTTTTCTAAGACTTCTAAAAGAACTCAGAAGTGTGGGCCGTCAACCAGACCTTTCGCGATACCCTTAAAGCAATGAACTTTTCAACGCCCCTTCGCAGTCATGCGGGTTAAACAGTACACACTTAGACGCACATAGAAATGCAGCTCTTTGACACTCTCCTAATGCTGCTATTTGAAGACTACATTCAAGTCTAAATGACTTTAAGCTTGAATATTAATAAAAAAAATTGTTTCATTTATGAGTTTTATTCATATAACTGACTCCAGTACAATAGTAATTCATCTACTATAAATTAACTATAATTTAACGATTCTTTGATCTTTCGTAACAACTTTGTTAAGATCTTTATATGAAGTAAAATTTTATAGCACATCGTGACTGCTGGATGCCGATATTATTAAGATCAACTCAAATAAATGTCTCTTGCCATTTACATTCCCATATTGGAAGTAATATCTAATTATAGTTACCATAAACTCTGTATTGATATGTGCATATATATGTGTGTGCAGACTCGAGCGTGCATACACCCACACACATTTGTGCATATATATA
>NC_068983.1:154128314-154129969 GCF_001194135.2 Octopus bimaculoides | reverse complement strand
ATATATATATATGTATGTATGTATATATGTAGATGTATATTAGTGCGTATAAACGAATGTACTGTGGAGAACTTTGGAAAAGTTGTGATACCCGCAGACACGGTTATGAAGTCTTACGAGAGGATTCCACGACATATATCCTCCATATTTTGCAATTATGATTGTACATGCATTCCATGATAGTGATCATAATCTTGAGATCTCTGTATGCTATTACGAAATAGGTAAACTTTAATCTGAATCGTTTCAAAGATAAATCAACACTTGTACTATTCTAGTTTGCAATTTGTGATGCCGCCATGAATGTAACCTTTAGGCTCCCTTGGAAGAAGTTATTCAGAAAATAATGAACCTCTGCTTGTCTACTTCGGTATTGGACTTATAAAAGCATCTAATGTGATGCCTACATCTTTTCTAAGAGTGACATATACAGAACCAAATAAACTTGTCTAAACCTGATGTAGTGGTAGTTTTGTGTTTTGATAAACTGTTTCAAAGGATGGAGAGCTAGATTCCAATACTGAGTTGAGGCTCGACTATAACAGACCAACGAATGTTAAAACTTTATGCAATACAGAAAGCACTTCACATATTTACTTAGTCACAGATAATTCTGGCAGGTTAAACATGACTTGATGCCTGAGTGACATTAATGTCCCACCTGCTTTAACACTTAAAGTATTTTTTCACAAGGTAATGAGAAATGACCAATGGAATATAAAATTTACATGTAATACAGTCGCCAGTCTGTTTTCCACCACTCTGCTTCCAAATATGTGAAAAAAAAAAACGACGGTCTTGCATGATCGTGACGATTCCATTCGTCGTTATTCAAACGTTTTTGCTTCTATACATAAGAAGTTATCTGTTAAAAATCGTCGAAAAGCGAAGTGAAGTTTTGAAAATCTGCGCTTTTGTTCAGGCAAACATTTGCATGTACGCACACGCACGCACACACACACACACACACATACCCACACACACACATACACACACACACACACACACAAAGGCACAAAAAGGTATATATTTACATTATTTACATTATTTACATTCGACGGATATTTGTCCTCATGTTTGTTGTTAACACAACGTCTCGGCTGATATACCTCCCAACCTTCTTCAGGTGTCATGGGAATTTTAACCACTACGCCATATGCCCGTAGGCATATGGCGTAGTGTTTAAGACCGCCAGCTACTAACACCAAGATTCCGAGTACGATTCCAAGCAGTGCCCTCAACAATAATAATAATAATAATAATAATAATAATAATAATAATAATAATAACAATAATAATAATAATAATAATAATAATAATAATAATAATAATAATAATAATAATAATAATAATAATAATAATAAGAAGAAGAAGAAGAAGAAGAAGAAGAAGAAGAAGAAGAAGAAGAAGAAGAAGAGAAGAAGAAGAAGAAGGTCGAAAAATAACTTACGAATGAGAATCCAGGTTCGAAATTACCCCAAGACACCTGAAGAAGGCTGGAGGGTATATCAGCCGAAACGTTGTGTTAACAACAAACAAGATGAGGACAAATACCCATCGAATATAAATAACGTACATAATTCCTCATCTCTTAAATATAGAAATGTATATATATATATATATATATATATTATCATTATTAATAAATCATAGGG
>NC_068983.1:154123865-154124548 GCF_001194135.2 Octopus bimaculoides | reverse complement strand
ATATATATATATATATATATATATATATATATATATATATATATATACATCTCTCTAGCAATCTATCTGTCTGTTTCTGTCTGTCGTTCTCTCACTCATTCTCTTTATCTATCTGTCATATACACATACATACATATATACATGCACATACACACACACACACACACGCACATATATATGTGCGTATATTTGACAGTATCTATATGGGTGTTTGCTACATGCTTGCCTGTGTGTAAGCATGGATATTTCTGTATAGAATTTACAGTTTGTCGTTCGCAAACTCTGCTGTTACAATGCAAGTTTACACATCTAGAAAATTATACAGAGTAGGATAACCCATTGATTTATACCTTTAAAGGACGATGTTGTATCTGTATTCAATATGGATTTTCCGTTTTTTAGTATCGATTATTACCCATACCCAGCTTAGGGCAAGCATATATATATGTCGCATGATAGAGGGCACAATCAATTGTATTATCCTGTGGCGTTTATGTTAGTGCGTGTACGTGTGTGAGTGAGCGTGTGCGTTTGTGTGTGTATGTGCTTGTATGTGAGTGTGAGTGCGTGTAAGTCTGTATGTGTGCACGTGTGAATGTGTTTGTAGATGCATCTGTATGGGTCTTTATTGAAATGCATATACATAGGAATGTGTGTGTGTATATATATATATATATATATAT
>NC_068983.1:154114315-154122847 GCF_001194135.2 Octopus bimaculoides | reverse complement strand
GTACAATTGCACAAAACTAGACACTTCAAAATTCTATGAGTACACATAAACAGAGAAGGAAACACATGCAGATATGTGCTCCCACCAATACACAATGTTTTTGTGTGTATGTCTGTTAGTGCTTCATGACTGTACGTAGCCATATGCATGTACATATTATATTTGTATGGATGTACGTATGTGTACATATGTATGTACATATTTGTGTATGTATCCATGTACATATTTATAATATGCGTTTCTTTTTTGTATGTGATGTGTTTGTATGTCTTTGCCTTTATATATCTCGGAATGTGGATTCAAAGATGTACGCATAAACATCCTCACTAGCATTAAGACATACACACGCACACACATACACCCATACACACACACATACACATATATGCGCACACATGCACATGCACAGACACGCCCGCATGCGCTCACAGACAGACACACATGCTCGCGCACACACACGCATGCGCAGTCATACACCGCAACACACACCCACTCACACACTAGCACCGTGCCATCTTCTATCGGAAGTACTTAAACATACAGACACGTGGCTCTGTGATAAGACGTTTGCTTCCCAACCTCATGGTACCGTGTTTAGTCCCACTGCGTGGCACCGAGGACAAGTTACTTTTGCTTTAGTCTTGAGTCGATCGAAACCTTGCGAGTGGATTTGGTAGACGAAACTGAAAGAAGCCCATTGTATATTTATGTATCAATCTGTGTATTTTTGTGTCTGTTTTTGTCATCTGAATCTATTACTTGACAACCTGTGTTGTATTTACGTCCCCGTAACTTAGTAGTCCGGCAAAAGGCCGATAGAATAAGTATCAAGCTGAAAAAAATATATTATAAAGTACTGTGTTCGAATCCTTCGATTAAAATTCGTTCACGTCCGTGCCCCTGTATGGCTGTCGTCTAATGACTCAAATAAATAAAAGATAAAAAAATATACATTAAGATATTAGAGCAGATGGAAATTAAAGCAACCGAGAAAAAAATGTTTGAGAGAATGCTACAGAGTTAGAGAGTGACTGGTGTGGAAAAAGGATGGATGAAAGATGGGAAATAGAGAGATATAGAGAGTTTAGCAAAATATACCTCTTTCAGAAATGTTTTATGGACAACCATATGCGTCCGATCTGATAGCGTTGGGCAAGTAGCCAAACGGACATTGATTCGTATTCTGAACGTGCATTGCGCTCTTAATGACTTAAACTATTAACTCTCAATATCCGACTTCACATAACTGCAAATAAACACGAAGTTGGAGGAACTGTTCAGGTTGGTAGTGAGCAGTATTACTGTGTAAATGATGTATGGTTTATTAGCCTGTATTGAATTCAGATCCTCCGTTGTTTAAATTTCATAGACAGATGTCATTGTCAAGTAAACGAGTTCTAAATGTACTGTTTTATACAATGTCCTTTGCATTATCGAGAATGAGCAATGCTATTCACTACCATTATATCATTCTCTCTCCATCTCTATTGCTCTCTCTCTCTCTATACACACACGCGAGCACGCACACATTCTTATATGCATATGTGTGTGTGTGTGTGTGTGTGTGTGTGTGTGTGTGTGTGTGTGTGTGCGCTAATGTGTAAATTGTGAGAGACCTACAAAAATGTATGCCCACTACATTGCCTTCTCAATAATAAAGAATATAGTTGCTGTTAAAAACTAGAATAAGATCTAAATTTTTATCTGTAGCTTCATTTGTGTTAAATTTCGCTCCTAATAAACGCTGGGTAATAATTCTTTCTAATTTAGAAACAAAGCAATAATTTAAGAGTAGGGTTTTACCTTAAATGTCACTCCTCCCCCACCAAAGAGTTGTCTGGTATTTTGTGTTATCGAAATTTTGTGGATGAAAAGAAAGTTGACCACGTCAAGATATTAACTGTTCATTAGAAAACCAATACAAATATTGGTTTCCAATTTTGGTACATGGCCAGCAATACCAGAGGAGAGAGCAAATCGGTTACATGAACCTCAGTATTTATTCTATCAATCCTGAAAAGATGAAAGGCGAAGTCGACGTCGGTGGAGTTTGAGACGGACGAATTGCCTCTAAGCATTTTGGGCAACGTGCTAACGATTCTGCCAGATCGCCGCCTTAAACCGATACCAATATCGATACAACTATCGATAGGAATTGTATCAAACATTTTAACGACACAAACAGTCCACCTCCAGAATAATACATTCATGAATTACCTGTCTACTTTTGTTTTGCCGATTCTTATACTCACAAAGAAACACACGCACGCGCACACAGAAACACGCGCACTCACACACACAGACACACACGCACACACACACAGAAACACACACACACACACACACACACGTCTGATCATTTCAATTTCCAGCATGAGTATCCTCTGGCGCTCACCTATTTTAAAATCTAATAAGCCTTACTGATGCTATACACTTAGGTGTACCAAATCACCATGATTCCTCCAGCAGTGCTTCCCTATTCCTTTCAAACTTCCTTACAAATGATACATTCTGCATATGCATTAATGAGTGTGAATCCCTCGAAAAATGTATCTCTTACTCGACAGTTTATGAAAATAGTCTGGAGAAAAGATAACATAAAACACTGTCTCTACTGGCGAAAAAGAAAACAACAATAGTTATGTTAGTGTCATCGTATATAAAGTATTAAGAAGCAATTTACGAATAATTATTTGCTGGAGTAAATAGACACTACTAGTCAATAAATATTATTACTTAATTTATTCCAGGAAGTATGGGTGACAACTCCGGATACGTTTCGGTGTGATGAAACCTTCTCTGTACAGCAAATAAAGCGAGATAAATGGCAGTGTTCTCTATCATCGGATTAAACAATCTGTAATGTTCTACAGACGTTCATGCTATTTCGAAAATAGTCACAGCACATTTTTCATTTAATGAACATCAATTAGTACAGCTTATCACTATATTATTGGAAACCGCTCGTTACCCATAGTGAAGCAAATAAACACAGAAAACTTGATGTTTGGACATTATTTCTTTTGCCTGCTGTGTAAAAGAAATAGATTGCTTATTATCTGTTTTGTATAATATCTGACGAAAACAGAAGCGAGAAGAAACATCAAACGGGTCATTGGACAACTAATTTAATTTCCTTTATGGAAATTAAATTAGACAATTACTGATTAGTTTAATCTAATAGTTTGTTAATTTGCCGAATAAAATTTTATCAGCTAATATTCCTCATAAGTTAATTATAGCGGATGTAATTATTATTATTATGTGAAACATAGAACTTCAACTCGTATAGTAGTGTACCTTGCATTAGCTGTAGACAAACACAATTTAATTTCTCTGGGTGGCTGACGGACTATTTAGCATTAGGTGTCAACCTTACTTTCGTTTTATAGAGCTAAGAATGTTAATGAATAATATACAAGTCGTATTACATCAATGGTGCTATGCTGTATCCAGGTGCCAAACAATAACCCTCAAACAGGTCTAGAGGGATATGCGAAGGAATTACATGATGCATTATTTCAAAGCCGAACATCTCAATAACAGTCTGAGTTTCATTATTTCATGAGATTGCATAGACGAGTTCAGACTCTTCTGTAAACTCGTCTCATGAGGAATATTTTACTGCAAATCAGGCATATACCAACACAAATGAAGCTGGCATAACTGCCGTGAATGTGTAATTATCTGTATGTGTGTGTGTGTGTGTGTGTGTGTGTGTGTGTGTGTGTGTGTGTGTGTGTGTGTATGTGTGTATGTGCGCGTGTATGTGAGTGCGTGCGCATGCGCGAGTTTGTTGTGATTTCGTTTAGACATAACGATACCAATCATCATGGCTTGGTTTCGCTAACGAAGATTAGGAACGTTCTTGCCCACGTCATCTGCACGCTAGTTCGTAGCTGATAAGGCCGATTTGGGATCGACATACCCGATTTCAGTGATGACGGGTATGGTTGTTCAGCGTCCATTCATGCAGCTCCGTTGTTTTCTCGCGTTTGACGTTCGTCTTCAAGAGATGCACTGTGAAAGTTTACGTTAAGTCATACATTATTCTAGAAAATAATAATATTCATATAAAGGCGCAGGCATGGGTGTGTGGTAAGAGGCTTGCTTCCCAACCACATGGTTCCGGGTTCAGTCCCACTACGTTGCACCTTGGGCAAGTTTCTTCTACTATAGCCTCGGGCCGACTAAAGCCTTGTGAGTGGATTTGGTAGACGGAAACTGAAAGAAGCCCGTCGTATATATATATATATATATATATATGTATATATATATATGTATATATACATATGTGTGTGTGTGTGTGTGTGTCCACCATCGCTTGACAACCGATGCTGGTGCGATTTTTTCCCCGTAACTTACCGGTCCGGCAAAAAGGACAGATAGAATAAGTATTAGGCTTACAAAAGATAAGTCCTGGGGTCGATTTCTTCGACGCTCACAATAAAGATACACACGTGCAATGCAATGAACAAGAAGAGAGTCGTGAAATAAAGTGCCTTGCTCAAGGACACAACGCCTCATCTGGAATAGATCTCACAGCCTTACGATTGTGAACCGATTACTCTAACCACTGAGCCACACGCATTCACTATATATAGTGGTGTGTGTGCGTGTGTGTGTGTGTGTGTGTGTGTGTGTGTGTGTGTGTGTGTGTTTGAATGTGTGTAGCTTCTAAGATTCTAATGATTCAAACGACTTTCATTTTACTGATTCAAAACATGCTAGGAAAATACGCATGTTCTCACACATTTCCTGTATTATTCTATAGTTTGTAATGTGATGAGCTAACATCGATGTCACATTTTATAAATAATCGATACTCCGATATAAAAGATAAGCAAAAATAGAAATGAAAGAAATTAGATTAAAATTTTGAAAAGATAGACAGAAATAATGCTTTCAATGGCTGCTCTGTTATTTTTAAGGACGGAAAAGACCAATATATTTATATATTTATAATCCTTTTGGAGTTGAATACCAAAGGACCATGAATACATTCTGTATCCCTCGGCGAGAGTGTCTGTGTATGTCTTTCTCTCCCTCTCTCCCGGTCTATCAATCTAGCTATCTATAAGTTGATGCAGAGGGTAATAGAAAACCAGAGAAGGGGAAGAAAGAGAGAGAGAGGAATAGGCAGGGAGAGTGAGAAAGAGAGATAGAGAGATAGATAGATAGATAGATAGAGATAGAGAGAGAGAGAGAGAGAGAGAGAGAGAGAGGAATAAACATATGACAATGCAAATGGTATCATTATGCAAAAAGCTTCGCATTTATTCAACTAAATATGCCGGCATTTATATACATTTACCTATAACTATGAACGTAATAACTTCTGATATCGGTTATGAAATTAGGGAATCATGTAAATGCATGTATATGTGGATGTTTTGTGTCTATCTATATGTGCATCTGAGAATTGGTGTATTTTCTGTTTCTATGCTACAGTGCTGTTTACGACATCCCATATTACCTGCGAGTTATACAAATATAATATAATTTCATCAAACATAAAAGCTGGAATCAAATAAATGACGAGTAAATGGATATCCGTGCGTGTGTACTTCTGTGTAAGTATGTACATATGTATGTATGCATAACCTTCGTACGTTCGCGAATTCTTTATTTATGTAGAATAAGTATCGTTGCTATTATGCAAAAGTGTTGTAAGTCCAAAATGTTGCTTTTTCAGAAAACGTAAAAGTAGTTTCACCATTCCGTAGTATAACCATTGTACTACAGTTTGACAATTTTTGATATCTTGCAAGCAGAGGTACATATTGAGAAAATGCATTTGGCCAAATTTGGATATACAACAGTTTAACGATATGTGTGCGTATGTAATATGTATAACCACTACACTCATTTTTTTCTCTCCTTGCTTCTTTCTGTGTCTCTTTCTATGGAAGAGCGTAGGCTCGAAACTTTAAAGATTTTTCCAATTTCTGAGCGTTATACTAATACATCTGTTTGTTTTCTACACTACCTGTCTTCGTCTGTTGTTTTTTTTTTGTGAATTCTCTCTCTATATATATATATCTATATCTATATATTTATCTATCTATCTATATATATATATATTTGTGTATATAATATATGTGTGTGTGTCTGGACACGTGTGTCTTTTCCGAGCAGTGTACAATTCGATATCATTGAAGTAACTGTCATTTTTGTCAATCAGTTACATTGTAAATGGTAATTTATCCCATATTTTATAATTTAGAGTACTAATTTATCAGTTTTATTTAGTGGTTATATACCTTGAGTTCTGTAAGTTTTTTTGTTTAAAATTGCAGGCTTTCATCCATCTGCTCAATGAAGAGTTTATGCATAATAAACACATTCACATACACACACACTCACACATTCAACGAGGCAGAACAAGGTTGGAAATTAACTTTGGGATCCGCGCTCACGCGCACATATTCACGCACATACACGCGCGGACACATACACATATACACATGCACACACACACACACTAACACACACACACACACACACACACACACACACACACATAATTATGGTGATTATTAATATTGATTTTGTATGGAGTAGACATAAGTCTCTACTACACATGTCCCAAAGGACGTGCTGCAAAGTGTCAATTTTTCCACTCTGCTTTAATCGATGAAACACTATACAAAAACGGAATTAGAAAAACGATGCTCCTTCCAAAACTAAGACGCTAGAATCTCTGAATTCGATATCCTATAACTAGCAGCAATTCCGTATACACTGTAATGACATCCAAACTAAATTGAAATACCTTATAAATAATATATTAGGACATTCACAAGTCCAATAATTATTTTCAAATCAAATTACGTGTCTATATGATTTAGTCAAACAACTATTCATTACTAACATTATGCACAACTCTATGACAATTTGGACCAATGCATAGAATATCTCATTGAGGCCGAAATCACAACTTAAAACTACGTAGTTGACTAAGGTAGACGTTGAGGATTGATGGCCATTAATGGTCATAAAACATTGCACCTACCCTTAATGTCTGTTAATTAAACGTACGAAACTAATCCTTAAGGTGATTTTAAGCTGCATTAGCAATACTATTAGGGAAATCTGAAAACTACGTCAGTAGCATAAAGGTATTGATGGCATAAAGTGGTTCAGAAGTATCGATAATAAATACGACTATAGATAAACATAATCCGATAGTGTCGATTTTTAGCCTTTTACATCCAAACCCATCGCAACGCAGTGACACAGATTTTGCTAAGAACCCCCAATACAATACAATGTAACGATTTTGATACAATACTGAATTGTATAAAGGTTCTATGTTTCGATAACAGTACTGCCGTATAATATAACTATTTTCCAATAGATTCTTTCGGATTGAATATCGGGTTATATGACATCACATACATACTTGATGGCAAAGGTGTGAACATCTTAAGTAAAAGCACAAATATCCACACACTGAGGTTCGTCTGAAAATGAAGTAAAGTGCGCATAAATACTGTATTAACTTACAAATATCGTTTCAGTTATTTAGGTTGGTAGTACACCACTACTTCAATTAAAAATGACACATGCAACAAAGTCCCCATCATCAGTGATGCAAACTGTTCCATCGGTGATCATAACATAAATCTATATGAAAATATTGAGGTGTTAACTGATGCACTGACATATGCACAGCCAGTTTCCTTTCGTCTCTCTAAGTTAATTAAAATGGTATTGTCTATTTTGCAATAGTTTCTGTATAATCTTTGTAGTTTGTCGAACACGAAAGGGTGAAACATAACCTCGGCGGGATTTCAACTCAGAGGGTAAAGTACACTCCACAACCAATTATCTCCTTTTACTTGGACATGGCAATTGTCCTTTGATATGCTTTCTGATGAGTTTAGCGCTGCCAGATACTAAGAAATGGAAAAGTATCCAACATTACGTGACCCACCCACTTTTATATATACATACATACATACATACATACATACATACATACATATATATATATATATATATATATATATATAAATTCAATAATGGGATGAATTCTTTTAAAATAATTTATCAAGTAACTAGCGTGAACAAAACCTCACAAGGGAAACAGATCCATCATTTATTCTCCAAAATATATTTATTTATATAAGGGCATTACTATACAAGAATGCCTCACGCTATGAGGCACTCTAGGATCAAACTACCATAATAAACACATTTTTACCGAACGCGAGGAAATGCAACTCTCAAAGCTAGCCCTTTAAAAACAGACTGAATTATAGATCATGACCGTGTTCGTTTGCTATGTTGATTTTCTGTTTATTTCTATGTTCCTTGACCACATTATACTGACGAGTAGAAGATGTATAATACTGCAATAACTACGAAATCATGATCTATAATTCAGTCTGTTTTTAAGGGGCTACCTTTGAGAGTTGCATTTCCTCGCGTTCGGTAAAAATGTGTTTATTATGGTAGTTTGATCTTAGAGTGCCTCATAGCGTGATGCATTCTTGTATAGTAATGCCCTTATGTAAATAAATTAAT
>NC_068983.1:154113460-154114264 GCF_001194135.2 Octopus bimaculoides | reverse complement strand
ATATATATATATATATATATACGTACATATATTTGTGTGTATGTGTATGGGTATTTGTGTGTGCATTTCTGAAATTGAATTCAACACATGTTTATATTTTTTTATAATATATTCTTTATACAACGGCAGCGCTCCAGCACAGCCACCGGTCTCGAGCTAACTGTACTGACAAAAAGCTGAATGCGTGCGATTCTGTTGTTATACATACATATTGAGTAACTGTCATAGAAAGAGGACGAGAAACAAAATAAATGTGGAGGGGCTATGTTGGAGGGCAAGAAAGCGAAAATAGGCTGCTTTTAGTTGAAGAATCTGAGAAGAGAAATTAAGCAGTATGTAGATTTTGATAGAAAGAATTCCATCATGTATGGAAGGCTTTAGGTAAATTTCGCCGCTTAGATCTAGAAGGACATTTAACGCTAATTAAAAATACGAAGTATATTTCCTAGAGCGGTTGTTAAATATGAAAGAAGTTGTAAAGAAAAGTTATGACCAACTGTATTTAATATTTAGTACTGCGGGAATGCAAAGAGATTTACAGGACGAAAAACAAGCGTTTTCCTAATATGGAGTAAGATAGTAAGCTTGTAAGCACGAAAATGAATAAATAATTTCCGGTTTTAATTAACGGAAAGGAGAAACGAGATATTACCATGGATAGTTCTGTACGCAATTTAGCTAAAACAAAACCAGCTGATGATTTATTCCCCTTGCTAAAGCACACTTCCTCTCACAACGTAAGTACTAAAAATACGCTGGTCACACCTCATTTATATATATATATATATATATATATATATATAT
>NC_068983.1:154107008-154112810 GCF_001194135.2 Octopus bimaculoides | reverse complement strand
ATATATAAATATAAATATATATACACACACACATATATATGCATATACATACATACATACATATATACATAAATTATACATACATACATACATACAAACATACATACATGGTGGTTGCGTACTCCTTATGCAGAGTCTGACCACATCTTGTACTTACGTCTTAGATCCATCATGGCGTCTGATGTGGCTTTTAATCCGGACAATGTATTGCATATCGGATTCGGACCACCAGGAGCTGCAATTAAGTTATGATCTTTGTAAGTCTCAAAATGTCTTTTGAGGCGTCCGTTAGATTTGCAGACCGTATGATGTACACGGCATTGAAAAGTGTGCACAGATAAATAGGCAGATTAGTTGGTGGAGGATCGTTTTACATGGGTCCGCAAAGGATATTTGAGCCTAGCAAAAGAAAGGTATGGTCTGTCACAAATTGTGCACACAAAAAGTTTGCTGAGATTCACTTTCTCAATCGCAACATTCTTCTTTAAATCTCTCTGGAGTCTGGCATGTGTCATCCTGGAATCCTGAAAAGCTTCCACTCCTCTCCACACTTTTGTTCGCCATCCAGCTCGATCCGAAGCAAGGGCTTCTATCGCCGATTGCATTTCCCATCTGCCAGCTCGCCACAAAACAGCTGTTTGTGTTTGTGTTCCGAAGAATATGGCCGGACTATTTCAATTGATTTTTTTAGAATCATTGACTTAATTGAAGTGATGCTTGCAGATGCAAAGACATCGGTGTCTGGAGTAAAGCAGCTTCATTTAATGTTTAAAATACGGCGAAGGCATACATACATACATGCATACATACATACATACATACATGTATGCATGCATACATATAGGCACACACACACACATATATACGTGCATACATACATACATGCATACAGAGTTTGATGGGTAAATTGTCGCTATTTGATATTTTTGATTTCACACATGCGCTTTGTTTGTTTTTGATTTTGTCAACTACAAAATATAGTAGGATCAGTTGGCACCGTCTGTATGAAAAACAGCACCATGACGCAATTCACTTTCCCAGAAATTTGGAAACGAAATGCTGTACTACTTAGCATTCACACCAGAAGCTCCAATATGAACAGATGGTGAACACAAAATAATTGTTGGCTTCCCGTGTCCCTAGAACATGTACCGACATTGGTAAAAATCAAGCATCCAGTCAACATCATAGTGTTTGGAGGTATCACTAGTGATGGCGACGATATGCCTCCATTCATTTTCTCACACAGCAACAGACTCAACGCAGAGGCCTACACCAAATGCCTGGAGGATTTAATGCTGCCCTGGGTCAAGAGTGAAGACATATACCTGGCAACAGAACAGTGCACCATGCCATAAAAGCAGAAGAATCCAGACATGGCTGTCAGACAATTTCTGCGATCACATCACCCCCTAACGTTTGGCCACCTAATACACCAGACTGCAACCCTCTTGATTATTATGTGTGGGGTGCAATTGAGCGAGAGACCAGCAAAATTCTTTGTGACATGAAAGCTGAACTGAAGGCAAGAATTATGTCAGCATTCACCAACTTAAACATGGCAACCTTCCAGAAAATTTTCAGGCGATTCCAAAGACGTCTGGAGGCCGTGGGTGAATGCAACGACGATGTTATTGAATACATTTACGCTTTAGTAATTCAAGATAGGTTTATGTAATTTTGTAAATATATCAGTTAAAATGAGACATCAGCGTTATTTTCATTTTTGTATAATTTTGACAAGCGTTTATTCAACGCTCCCTGTATTTACACATACACACACACACAAACACACACGCATATGTATATATATATATATATATATATATATATATATGTGTGTATGTGTGTGTGTATGTGTGTGTTTATACACACAGGCATGCACGTTCAGTTCTAAATATTACATCTAGTAATAATATTGATTATAATATGCTAATAATCCTGCCTTAATACCTATTTTTGTGAGGACGATTAGTACTAACTTCCTTAACCATGAGTGCCACATACAAGCCTTTGTAATTTCAGAAACAAAATTATCTGTCCTTTAAAAAAAATCAATGTTTGAGGAAGAATTGTATCACTGTAAGGCCATAACAGGGGGTCATGTGTTTTATTACATAAGCTCGTCTGCTACAATTTGCAAATCGAGATTACATAGCCATTTTCATTCATTTACGTATGGAAGTAAATGTAGTTCTACAAACCTAAGTAAACATTAATTATGATTTAAAGTGCTCCATTATTAGTTACGAACCATCAAACAATACGGTAATCTTATATGCGATGTGTGTTGTCAAGAAATGTATTAAATAATTACTTCTAAATTACTACTATTGAATTGTAAAAGTAATTTTACATTGAAATGTTCTCACAAATATAGAAGAACATTTAGATATTTCAGTACTAAATAATCCATTGTCTATAATTGCTTTTCCTATGCATACGTTTTCTAAATATTTTACCATATTCAATAGATGAGGTAGAATTCCAATCGTTATTTTTTAAATCTTTCGTTATATACTGACGGCTTTTCTTAGAATATTATGTTCCTTCTGAAAGGTCTTTTTTCTTTGTTCACTTTGAATTTACTCCATTTTGAATTGCTTTGATAACGTTAACTTATTCGCAAATAACGAAATTTGGCTGCTAGCAATATATGAATTTCTGTGACAGTCCAGGAGCTGATATCGCAAATAGACAACATACTAATAAAAAAATAATTACCAGTGGCATAAGCAGTATTAACACCAAAAGCAGTTCTGGTGCCCATAGCAGACAACTCATTGATATAAAAAAGTGTGCTTTTATGCATAACGAATTGATATGAAAGGTATTCTCAACGTAAAGTGACGTAGTATTCAGCTATCTAATCCACTTTGATCCTGATATAAAGCTAACCTAACCAACAATCTAATCGATCGCTTGTCTAATTCGTTGACCAGAAAATTAGTCAGTTGTTTGTCAGAATCCTTTCATCTCCGTCGCGACCTTATCAATGACATACTCTCTGTCCTTCACGCCTACTCTGAGTCTGTATCAAAATTAGTCCCATGTGTGGCCATTTGTATGAGAAGTTAAGGATGGGAGTATGTTTGTGAGAGTATATATAATCAATATATCTGACGGTGTCAGTGTCAGTGAGCATATATTTAAAGCATAATTGTTTTTATTTAAAAAGAGAACAAATAAAAGCCAAACCTTGAAATGAAAATGAAATACAGTAAATGTGAAAATATGCATGAATTAGTCATTAAAAAGACATAGAAGGTAATAAATTGTGAAAAATGTGCCTATGCGCAGTAATTGCTCTTACATCGGTGGTTTACGCCACCGTGAGGTCGCACTATTATCGGTACCAAGAAATTCAAACGTGTATTTGTGTTTACCGTGTTTAAATGTGTCCCTCCTGTGTTTAAAGTATAGTATTTTACAGTGGCCGAAAGACATATTTTTAGTGAATTGCAATACATTATTATATAAGTCGTTTTCGCCTTCGTATTACATTATTTTGTTGTCAAATCACACGTTTGTATATAGGTATGTATGTATGTATGTGTGTACGTATATGTGTGTTTGTGTATGTGTTTGTGTGTGACTATATATTGATAAATGTGTTTGAACGTACGCTAAGATGCTGTATGCTAAGAGCTGATATTTAGTTCAGTAAATATGTTCGCCTTGTTTTTCCACGCACCTACTAGCTCAATTCACACATTCAAAGACAGCATTATTTTTGGTGAATTAACAGTAGTAATGGCTGACTGGCTAAAACGTAATGCGTTAGTAACTCTCCATTGCGTCTACGTTGAGATTTTGGCAAGCGGATGCTGTGCGATTTTTCCTCCACTTTTCTGCAGACATATCAAATTAGGTAATGACAATAATCTGATAAATATCATACACACACACACACACACACACACACACACACACATACACACACACACACACATACACACGCACACATACATATATATATGCATATATGTTTTATACGCATTACCGTTAGAAATATACGCATATGCGTCTATGTAAGATGTGATTGCGACTTCGATGTTTTACCAAAAAGATAAATTGCTATCAAAAATATTCATCTGTTTTATATAAAGATGCTAGAGTTACTGAAGATCAAGATCATTTGTCTTAATAGTGCAATCGAATTACCGATATAAATAATAATGTAGAATGACGAGTAATAGCCGAAATTCCGTGGCGTTGAATGCATAGTTAATAGGCGGAGAAGTGACGGGCTGTGATTAAATATATGGTCAGAGTTTTGTTTGAGAAACTTAGTTCAGGTTAAGGCATATGTGTCAATTTCAATAGAGTGACTAGCAAGTTTTATTTTACCGAATTCCTGATGTTACAAATGAAGGTATATTTTATTAATCGTTTTCATACAAGAAAATTGAGGTACTCGATTTATAGTCATTCAAAGTTGATCTACTTTAACATAATATCGGATTATTTTGTTGTATCACGAGAGGGTCATTATAATAATAGTCAACTGATTCTATTTCACTTTTATTATTATTAGGTAATCTAAGGCGGCGGGCTAACAGAATCGTTAACGTGACGGATAAAATGCTTTCCGGCATTTAGTCGGTCCTTGTGTTCTGAGTTCAAATTCCACCGATGTCGACTTTGCCTCTCATCCTTTCGGGGTCGATGAAATAAATATCAGTTATGCACTGGGGTCAATGTAATTGACTAGCCCCACCACAGAATTTCAGGTCTCGTGCCTTTAGAAGAAAGGGTTATTATTAGTTAATTTAAGGCGGCGTGCAGGCATAATCGCTAGTACGCCGGACAAAATATTTCGCGGTATTTATTCCGGCTTTATATTCTGAGTCCAGAAGTGCAATGGCCCAGTGGTTAGGGCAGTGGACTCGCGGTCATAGGATCGCGGTTTCGATTCCCAGACCGGGCGTTGTGAGTGTCTATTGAGCGAAAACACCTAAAGCTCCACGAGGTTCTGGCAGGGGATGGTGGCGAACCCTGCTGTACTCTTCCACCACAACTTTCTCTCACTCTTACTTCCTGTTTCTGTTGTACCTGTAATTCGAAGGGCCAGCCTTGTCACACTCTGTCTGACGCTGAATATCCCCGAGAACTACGTTAAGGATACACGTGTCTTCGGATTGGTCAGCCACTTGCACGTTAATTTCACGAGCAGGCTGTTCCGTTGATCGGATCAACTGGAACCCTCGTCGTCGTAATCGACGGAGTGCCAACAACAAAATATTTTGAGTTCAAATTCCTTCTTTCATCCTTTCGGGGTCGATAAAATAAGTTACAGTCGTGCCTATAGTTGAAAGGAATATTATTAGTGAATTGTTACCTAGCCAAATGTCTGATGAATAGTTAATAATTAAATCAGCTAGGTTTCTTAAAGTTATTTCATCGCCTTTCACGATCTCATCAACGCACTCAATGTACTCCAGGTCTTCCCCTGATTATCATTTTAGTTTGAAAGATCTATTATTTATAGATTAAATATTCACGACATTACATCTGGAATGATAATTACAAAAGTGGTATTTTAATAACTTTTTTGAATTTAATTTAATTTTTTCAAAAGTAGAATATTTTCTAGCTTTTACTTCCTTCAGTCATTAGACTGTGGTCATGCTAGAGCACTACCTTGAAGATTTTTTTCATTCGAATGAAGTTTATAAAGCTTGGTATTTATTCTGTGTTTAGTCTAACCACGAAGTTAAGTGGGCGTCAGAACACCAACACCAGTTGTCAAGCAGTGGTATGGTACAAACATGGACAAAAAGACTCACACACACAAATATA
>NC_068983.1:154104695-154106382 GCF_001194135.2 Octopus bimaculoides | reverse complement strand
ATACGACGGGGTTCTTTTGAGTTCTCTTTACCATCACAAGGCTATTATCTTCACGAGGCAATAGTAGAAAACATTTGTCCTACGTTCCACACCATTGGACTGAATCCGGAACCGTGTCATTGCCAAGCAAGCTTCTCACCACACAGCTGTTCATGCGCCGTATGTAAACACAACAGAAATTTGCCCGCATTAGTGCGCATAATCAACATACTTCAGATGAAATAAAAAGAATGGTATTACGGTAGCTGTGGATGAACATAGATTGTTTATATCAAGGTGACTACTAATTTTAAGAACGGTATGTTATAGAAGTATCTTACGAAATACACGATATTGCAAATATGATAAAAGAAAGTATGTTCTCTTTGAGTTATTGTAACATTGTCAAAGCAAGCTCGTCTATAGGTTCCTATAAAGTTAATTCTTTTTAAAATGGTGTTTTTGTTTTTTTACACGCACATGCTTTTCGAAATCAAAAAATAGCAGTATCCACACTATCATGAATTTAATCTTGAGTTGGCACACCTATTCATACACAATAGCAAATCGTTATTTTTTGTAAAACTTTACAACAATAAAAATTCTTGTCACCTGTGCAATTCAGAAGGATATCAAGCTTTATGTTTAGCCTTCAATTATAATATACATTCGGAATTAGTACCATAGGAGGGATATGGATCTTTGAATCATTAAATCAATCTATTAAACTGTTAATTTTATTTAACATTTGATTGAAATTTAATACTTCAAGGTATGAAATCAACCAACTAAATATTCCTGGAAATTGCTGTTTATTAAGCTTCATAAGATTTGTTTAACTCATTAATCTTTTTCACCCACCACTAACACCAATAATTATTTCAGATTCTATATACTCGTACATCTCCATA
Source organism: Octopus bimaculoides (assembly GCF_001194135.2). Lineage (NCBI taxonomy): Eukaryota > Metazoa > Mollusca > Cephalopoda > Octopoda > Octopodidae > Octopus > Octopus bimaculoides. Next base: position 154,105,492 of record NC_068983.1, on the reverse strand, counting down.
TTCAAAATCGTAGTTAGCGCAATTTTAATATAAACACCATTAAAAAATAATTATTTATTTAATACACTTTGACGTAATCTGTTAATAAAGTTAATCTGCTTTAATATTAACTTATAATAGTGTGTATTCGCAGATTCATTCTAGCGTATTCACTTCGCACAGTTCCTTTTCCTATTTGTCTAAACCACTTGCACACTGTCATTTATTTCTAAACTTTTCTATTTCTGCTATATATCCTTTTCTACTTTAGGCACAAAGCTCGAAATTTTTTGGGAGGGGAACAGTCGATTAGATTGACCCCAGTACGCAACTGGTACTTAATTTATCGACCACGAAAAGAAGAAAGGCAAAGTCGACCGCGGCGTAATTTGAACTCAACGTAAAGACAAACGAAATATCGCTAAGCCTTCCGCCCGGCATGCTAACGTTTCTGCCACCTCGTCACTTTACTTCTGGTATATATTAAACTTATTTTTGGTAACTTATAACCATTTGTATTCAATTTTACTTGTGTTCATTTTTGCACATCCTTTATTAATGGGACATAATATATATTATGTTCTTTTGTTTCAATTAATATGTTTTTTTATTTTTACAGGAGAGTAAGATTTGCACTCGAAAACAACTTATCGACATGACATAGTTTCAGACTGACAATGTTCTTTAAACATACATATACATAGGCGCAGGAATGGCTGTGTGGTAAGTAGCTTGCTTACCAACAACATGGTTCCCGGTTCAGTCCCACTGCGTGGCACCTTGGGAAAGTGTCGTCTACTATAGCCTCGGGGCGACCA
>NC_068983.1:154100003-154104685 GCF_001194135.2 Octopus bimaculoides | reverse complement strand
TATATATATATATATATATATATATATATATATATATATATATGTGTGTGTGTGTGTGTGTGTGTGTGTGTGTGTGTATGGTTGTGTCTGTGTTTGTCTCCCCCTCATCATCGCTTGGTGCGCTTCATCAACGTAACCTAGCAGTTCAGCAAAAGAGCCCGATGGGATAATTACTAGGCTTACATAGAATAAGTCCTGGGGTTGAGTTTTGCGACTAAGAGCGGTGATCCAGCATGACCGCAGTCATACACTTCCTCCATTTACTTCCTCCATTTACTGGTCTCCCTTTCTCCCAAGCAGCACCTTACAACCCACTCACACTTTTCTTCACTACATACATCTCACTCTGCACCATACTCACACCTACAAGCTAAACACACTCATACATCTTACACACACACACACACACATACACACATACACACATCTGTTCTAGGTTGCCCCACCCGCGTACATTTACACCTTTCAACTGTGTACATACATATACACACGTTTTTATTCGAAATTCTTGTATTCTTGGCACAAACACGCGTACATCGGTATACTAACGTACGCATACTCACACAAAATTTTATGGTATCATATACATACCCTCTCACATTTCGTACATTAAACACGTCCATGCACATATATCTGTTCATCAACAGTCTTGTCTCTTTGACAAACAGACAAACTGGCACACGAATATACACATATTCACACCCATCCATTCGTCACATATACACATGCTCACACAAACATACAGTTGGTCTCTTTTACATACAATCCCGTTCTCCATTTCGGAACACATACACACAGGTACATGCATCTTTATGCAGAAACCCCTCAGTCACAGCTAGTACGCACGCTTACAATGAAATTCTTCTCTCCTGCACTCCTGCCATGTTTTGCTACATACCTTAAACAACTCCTCACATCTGACACATAAGCTTGCCAACATCCACATTACTCCTTCTGGTTCTCTTCCTTTATTCTCCAATCTTCTTTAAAAGAAGATAATTTTGTCTTCACTAACCCCTGTGACAATTCTAGCTTTAAACCTCTTCAATTTTTCTATTTCTCCTCTGATGCCAGTTTCTCATCACAACTATCTCTTCTCGGTGAATTTCTCTAATTCCTTACCATAGTTTCGACACACGGTGCAGTGTAGTTTTGTATTATTTGTTTTTGTATAATTCGTACTGTTTCTCGTTTTCCCTCTCTTTTCCCTATTCTACTTTAAACGTTTAGTTTGTTAAAACGTTCCACACTCCTACGTACTTTTGTCTTCAACCTGCAGACGCGCGCGCACACACACACACACACACGCACACATACACACACACACACACACACACACAATACACACATATACACGCACGCACGCACGCACGCACACAAACACACACACACATCTTCATTGCTCCTGCGATCTGAATCGAGTTACTGGCATTTTTTCCTTCACACATGTTCCCTTCTCACCTCCTTACATACACCCACCATTTCCACTTTTCTACACATATATCATACGAAAATACACATACCCACAACTCTCCCTTGGTGACCGCTTCTAGACACAGCTACACTCCTATAAGTACAACTATAAACTCAACCGTTCCTCCTTTTTTAATCCCACTCCATCTGTTTTATGACACTCTCTCTATTACATTGACCACATCACTTCCAAACTCGTATAAATTTTCCTTTCGTCTAGTGAGTGACTATAGTTCGAAATCTTGATAAAATTTCCATTAAGCGTTATGCAAATAACCTATATATTAAACCAAGTTCCTCCTATATTATCATTTTATATTATACACTACATATATCTATGACCTTACATATGGATCTGCATATATATAATTAACTGTCTTTCTCGACCCATATTTTAAGTTAATGTCCTTTCTGTTTCATGCATCCATCAATAAACTATTTCACTTGATCCAAATTTCGCTGACACATTTTTATCGAAATTTTCGAAACAAGTTGTAATCGTAATAAACCTGACATCCATATTCGTTTAAATGTTATGACTGATTAACATATAACAAATCGCTCACAATAAGAACTGATAGCTGACGCACACTTCCTGATACAACAACACGATGCAAGCGACAATATTATTGCAAACATGCAAACGTACATTTATTTCATTGTACTCTTTAGCAGCGATATTTTGCACAAAAATTAAGAGTCAATATTCACTCTAATGTATAGATTTTTCTGTTGCTTTTATCACGTATTTACATTCTTTCATTCTTTTACTGGTTTCAATGATTGACCTGCGGCTATTCTTTTGTAGCGCTTTGAAGTGTTTTTAGTCGATCATATTGATCCCAGTAATTATTTCATTCTCATACTTATGTTATCGATTCACATTTCAACCTTCAATTAAGGGATATATAAACGATCACGACTTAAACAATGGAACCATTGACACACACATACTTAAAGGCATACAAAGGCATACGTACGTATGTATATCCATATGTATGTTTGTATGTACGTATATATGTATGTATGTATGTATGTATGTATGTATGTATGTATGTGTGCGTGTAAGTATGTATGTACTTTGGAACCAAGTGCAAGTAAACAAGTTTTTCTGGCGATTCCAGGCGTTGTTGCTCGAATCAAATCAAGGAAGAAATAAGGAATAAAAGAATAGCTGATTGGTTCAACGACAGAATAAACGAGTGTGTGAATGAATGAATTAGGAATGAAACCGGAATGTTGTCGTTAAGCAAATATCCATTTATACAAGGCGTGGCATTCACTATTGATTAGCAGTCGATTAATTAGTGTATTGGAGAACACCACTTTATTTCACCTTCCGCATTTATTTCAAATTTTCGGTGTCATTCGCTTTGGTTCTGCAACGAAAGAACTAATTACAAGAGTTTTGTAGTTTTTGTTATCGAATGTCGAAGGTGTTAATTCAACATAATTATTTTTTGTTTTCCTGTTGTGCTTGTGATTTCTTCACTTTTCTCTCATTCTTTCTTTAGCCCGTCACTTGTTACTTTAAAGCGAGATGTAGGTCACCTTTGATTACACATTCATTCTGAGTCTGTGAGTATTTCTTCAAATAACCATTAAAGCTCATGTCTTGTGATTCAAAAGTCATTAACTTTAATTGCCATGAAAAATAATGGCCATAAATTTAACTAAACTCACTAATCTCGGTTAAATTTCCCGGTTGTAATGTTGTATTAACCAATTTTATTGACACACTTGTAACCATATGAAAGTGAACCAACTTCTAGAAGTATAAGGAACTGTATTTTATTCTTGTTTTTTTTTTCTTCTTCTTAGCGGTTGTATCACACTTAACATTGAACCACGTCAGAGAACTTTATAACTTAGGCAAAAAAAAAAAAAAGAGAAGAAACTATTCGCTCTGCTCACACTTACAACACTCGTTAAATAAGGATCCAACAAAATATGAAGAATCTTTTTGATAGAACTTACATTAAAATTACTATCTCTGACTTATCAGTTTCAACTGACACCAAAAGTCGTGACGTTCACAAAATTTTTCATCATTGAATTAATTAAATACATCCACCAATACAACCCCTGGTATGTATGTATGTATGTATGTATGTATGTATGTATGTATGTATGTATATAAATACATTCATCCATGCATGCTTTCGTGCATTCATCCATTCATCCATACATCCATTTAAGCATACATGTATACATAGAACTCATTGACATTCCCATCACTAGACGACTTAAGAATCTCCAGTATTTTCTTGCAGAACAACCACATACATGATCTGCTTGTAGTGATCAAATGTTTTGTGTTCACATAGGCTCACTCCTTCCATCACATCGACATCACTTGTACATGTGCACGACATGCCATGCGAGACGACAAAATGATCGCAGAGAAGCGTTTTACTCAAGAGCACAACGCACCGTTAGGTCTGAGAATGGAACCCTCGATCTCACAATTGTGTGCGCAACAATTTAACCACAAGGCCATGTTCCTTCACGGCACGCGTGCACACTCTCACACACAGACACACGCACAAATACAGACACACACACAGACACACCTAATTCCTTTGGGGTCTGTGGACATTGAAGCATACATTTAAGTTATAAATAATAGCCTGATAATATGGTATCCCCAAAAAATTGGTTGGAAAATATCAAAGGCTGCCCGTGGGCCAAACTTTGGGCTCTTTTTGACAAAGTCTTCAACCTCGTAATATTTAAGAATAGTTTGTCGTTTGAGATTCTTCCTTTGTTTCTACAGAATATTCATAACATAATGACAACGGCAATTCAGCTTCTCTGCATCACAATATCACATTCAGATACATTTGTTTTTAACACACACATATATATAACTTGATATATATAACTTGAGCTCTATTATCAGATTTGGTCGCATATTTTCAAGCGCGTCACCAATGTTTCATGAATATCACATTATACAGTATCTTGAAATCAATTCCGTATAAAATGAGAATATTGACACTTATAAACTCTTCACTTACACCCAGACATACACACACACACACACCCATATTTATGTATACACATCTATCTATCTATCTATCTATCTATCTATCTATCTATCTATCTATCTATCTATCACTCAATATCTCTTTTTTGTGTGTGTGTGTGTGTATAAACACTTAAATATATGTACAGATAGATAGCAAGTTAGATAGACGGAGGGAAGG
>NC_068983.1:154097754-154099993 GCF_001194135.2 Octopus bimaculoides | reverse complement strand
ACAATCAGACAGACTGACAGATAGATACATAGATAGAGAGATGGATGGATGGATGGATAGATAGATAGATAGATAGATAGATAGATAGATAGATAGATAGATAGTTAGATAGATAGATAGATAGATAGATAGATAGATAGATAGATATCCGATACTGTAACGAAAAATAGAAATATTGAATTTCGACAACACATACTGATAAAAAGATACCAACAATCAATGCAGTTCGTTCGTGGTGTAGTAATAAAATAAGATATCTAAGTCATATATACAGTGATCGATGTAGATTGTCCATCTCGCTCGAAGTTAAGTTTTCGAATCATATTTGAAAACTAAACTTTACAAATTGTACTTGAAATATTCTGCTTTCCGAAAACCACTGGAAATCGAAATGTAGAAGTACTGGCAATATTACACTTTATGTAATCGTATGAGCTCTTGAACAAATAAAACATAAAACCAAATATAAGTTTGAATTTGAAGTGCTTCCAAGTGATCTTTTCACATATAAGTTCCAAAACATAGATATGCATGCAGTTATAATCTTCAAAAATATTATATGCGAAATTGAAGCAAACTGCAACCAAAGAAAAATATGTATAATGCAGAATCTATCTCTTGTATGGTCATGAAAATTGAATTATCATTGATTTCTAACTTGGTACTATGCAAAGGTCACAAAAATTTAGAAAGAGATGTCGATTATATAGCAGTAGGGGAAAAGGTTTTGATGGGTTTTGTATAAGATAGGCATAAAACATCTTATCAGAAGCCAGTTTCGAAACGAACACTGATCGAAATATCAGAGGATACCCATAAAATGCATCAATATTTTGAAATAGTTAAACTTCGAAATATCTAAACATATAACTGAAGTTCGCATCGTATTTGCGATTGCCCAATGTTGTCATGGACTCCGGTACGTTATGTTATTACATCATGAGACATGCATGTCATTACAACTATTCTACGGTGAGATTTGGACAAAATACACAATGCACAATTTTGTTAACTAGTACATGGTATGTTACCAAGTGCTCTACAGATTTTGTCATCCATTACCATTTGGAATCGTGAGTTAGGTGAAAATAGTAACTTAAATACAGCATTCATGAACGAAATCTGCATCGAAAACATAACTTTCAGAGTCGCTCACAACTTTACACTCCGTACCCAACAGAAATCGTCGCAATGACGTTTTAGTGTCATAATGCGATATCATATAAAAGATTAATTATATTTTATTAAATCGCCAACAGTAATTGAATTGAATTTGTTTCTTATAGACCAAGAACGGATGAAAGACCAAATCATATCTGGTAGGATTTGAACTCAGAAGAAAAATGACCTTATTGTATACGAATTCGAGCTTTATTCAGATAATTCCTAATAAAATCATCATCCGCTTCCTCCTCATTATCATCATTTGATTAGAACTTTGAGTTTATTTTGCTGGGTATAATGGAAAGTATCATCCGTCCATAGCCAGCAGACTAAGGTGACACTGGTTCACTCGTCATGCTTCAAGAAAGAAACTTGCAGTTTCAAGAAAAAACTTGCAGTTTCAAGCAATGCTGATTTGTGTTCTATCTTTACATTTGAACCAAGTGCACGATTACTGTTGGTATCACGTCTACTCTCCTCACTGACCATAACATTCGCATTTCAAATCATCGTTCTTATTCAGCTTTTTCTTCTTTTTCTTTGATCCTGTTTTCACCAGTATTATTTTGATTATCACGCAATGTCAATTAACATGGTTTGTTGATTATCATGCAAGCTTTTTTTCTTTCTTATTCACCACAGCAATCCAGTTTCCGATGTCTAGTCATGTGACTGGACTGAATCATTGCCTCTTACAGGATTTTGCAATTTTCATTCTCGGTGACACATTCTGGTGTTTTTTCATACCACGTCTTTGCACATTGTAAGCCGTGATTTCCACAGAGCTCCCGATGGATTATGGTTACCATATTGTCAACCATCTATTGTAAACGCATTGTTCAAATTTCGGGCATTCGCTAACGATGTGCTCTACCGTTTCACTCCCTCGTTACACAATCTGCATTTGTCGCTCTCATTAATGAAGATGATTCTGCATTTCATATAATTGGTCCTTAATGCTTGTTCTTGTGCTGCGTATATAATAGTTTCTATCACTGTCTTTAGGTCACTGCTCCTCATCCATGTTATTATTATTATTATTATTATTATTATTATTATTATTATTATTATTATT
>NC_068983.1:154094371-154097019 GCF_001194135.2 Octopus bimaculoides | reverse complement strand
GTCACAACAAGGACTTCAGACACATAATACTTTCATTAAGATGTGCGTTGTGCCCAATAAGGCTGCTTTTTGCAAGACATCAATCTTGCATGGGATTTCCAGTTGCCTAAAGAAGTCTTCATGTTTCAATGAGATTAAGCCCAACGCTCCGATCACCACTGGTATCACTTTTACATTACAATCACGCATTCTATACAGTCTTACCATTTCCACTTTCAATTCGCAGTACTTGGTGATTTTTTCAACCTATTTACTCACAAAATTCATGTCATTTGGTATGGCTACATCAATGATCTGACAGTATTTGTCTCTTTTATTCAATATGGCAATATCCGGCCGACAATTTTCGATTACTCGATCTGTCTGAAAATCATTGTCCCAGAGTATTGTTACTTTACCATTCTCCTGCTTAACCTTACTTGGTACATGCTCATACCAGATCTCTGTTAATCCATATTAATATTTACGACATAAGAGCCAATGAAGATACACGCACACACTTTATAGTGGCGGCGCTTGTATTCATTTTGTGCAAGGTTCTCATATCCATTTACCAAGTAGGTCACATTTTCCACACTCTTTCCAGAGCGTCTGCATTTCTCGTCGTCAGAAGTTTTATAGATGTTATACTTCACAGAATTGGTAGCGAGAGCCTGGTCTTGTGCAGCAATGATCAGGCTTTCGGTGGTATGCTTCAAATCACCTCGCTCAAGCCATGCACTCCTTGCTGTATTATCCTTAACGATTTCTCTATTTGTTTCAAACAGTCCATGCATTCTCATTTCAAGAAGGTCTTCTTTTCTCTTCCCCTCAGCTCTTTGGTTAAACACTTCGTTGCCCATCATTTCATCTGCATTTACACCCATATCTTTCGCGGTATATTGCAGCAGGTCTTCCTCACTATTTATAATACTCTGCAAACGTTCTCCTTTGACTCCTTATATAATAGTCTATACTAATTAGTGCTCTGCCGCCATTATGTCTTTTTATATACAGTTTGTTTACGTTTCCTTTAGGGTATAACGCCCCATACAGCATCTTCAACTACCTCGTCCTTCTCTCTAATATTGATATTTTTTCTTGGTCCATTTGAGGATGGACGCACTATATTTGACCACCGCAACTGCCCATAAATTCATTGCAGTAATCCAATTTTTGGTATTCAGATTGGATTTCAACAAAATCTTCACCTATTTTTGATGGCCAGATATAGTTCTCAAAGATCACGAAGAAAAATGATTTCTAATTGATGTATCGATACCAGCAGATGACACCGTTTCTCTAAAAGAAATGAAGAAACTTGAAACTACAAAGACCTGGAAATAGAGGTAACTCGAAGTGGAATCTAAAAGCAGAAACAATTCCTATCATAATAAACGCATTAGATATGATAAACAATATTCAGACAAATACATAAAAACACCAGGACTTACAAATATATATCATGCAGAAAATCGCACTACTGGGCACTGCACACATCCTACGCAAAACACTTTCAATACAGTAACCATAAGAGCATCACAGCAAACCGCAGCACATATCCAAAGCACACAGAGCTGCGCTCGGTAGTGAAGTGAAAGCACGTTATAAAAGTAAAACTACTGAACAATAATAATAATAATAATAATAATAATAATAATAATAATAATAATAATAATAATAATAATAATGATAATAATAATAATGATAATAATAACAATAATAATAATAATAATAATAATAATAATAATAATAATAATAATAATAATAATAATAATAATAATAATAATAATAATAATGAAAGCAAGTGATAAAAATAAGACTACTGAATAATAACGATGATAATAATAATAATAGCAACAACAACAAGAACAATAAAATTAATACTAATCAGTAAAGTATTAGATAGCCGAAAAGAACGAAACATGGGTGTTCCATTCATCATCCTTAAACAAATCTTATTCAGAGATATTTTCAGCGGTATGGGCTACTTAATCTCAAGAAAATTCTAACTGCGCCCCACCTTAAAGGTCTTGCACTGTTCATCTACATATGAGATGACCATGTCACGCACATATGCTCGTGACGCATGTGTCTGCCGTAGTCATGAGGGGTATATTGGTATTTCGATATTTATACACCAGTGTCACTTTGCTGGCACGCACTGCTCTCTCGCTCTATAATAACAATAATAATAATAATAATAATAATAATAATAATAATAATAATAATAATAATAATAATAATAATAATAATAATAATAATAATAATAATACCACAAGCAATAACTATTACAAAAATAATGCATTGTAGTGTATTAATTAATTAATATTATATCAGCAAATGAATGGATAGAAATAATAAAACAGACAACAATATATTCTTAATATATTACGGGTTGGTTGAGTGGCTGGTTCCGCTTGCAATATATCCAAAACTGATCTACTCAACTGTTCATGGTGGAAGTTTATGCTGTCGGATAATCGATATATGTATTTTTATCGTTGGAATAAAGCCAATTCCATCAACTAAAGCGCAGGATCATCCCGTCTCTTATCAAGCGATCGGTCAGCGAAAACACACACACACACATACACACACATACACACACACACACATACACACACACACACATACACACACACACACACATATATATATGTCACGTT
>NC_068983.1:154090433-154094361 GCF_001194135.2 Octopus bimaculoides | reverse complement strand
ATATAATTCAGGTAAATAAACATAATATACATAGCATATAAAATGTAGTATAATATTTTACGCGCGCGCATGCACACACTCACACACACACTGTCAGACACATATATTCATACAACATATATATATTTATTTATACATATGTACAATATAATTACACACACACACACACACACACACACACACACACATATATGAAACACGCTAGAGTAATACAGAAATAAACTATGCAACCCACCTCCCGACACGAATGTTACCAACACAAAATGACAAGAGGAAACGAAGGAAATTAAATAGTGCAAATATTAATACCATACAGACCAGGTCAATGGACGATCAGAGATAATCAGTTGGCGTTTCAATAATTATAGCTATGCAGGTTGTAATTCTTGTTGAGTTGTTATTACACCTGCTGCTTCTTATTACTCACTCGGCTTACTACTACTACTACTACTACTACTACTACTACTACTACTACTACTACTACTACTACTACTACTACTACTGCTGCTGCTGCTGCTGCTGCTGCTACGTACTTCTGTGTCTCTTTCCTCTCTTGATATTATTTCCTTACAGTCATACCTACTCGTATTCATTACAATTAAATATCTTCCGGCGGTCATGTTTGCTTCCTAATACAATCAGAATCAAAAGCATAAACAATTCGCAAATGAACAATATCCAGTAATCCTTTCTACTATAGGCACACAAAGCCTGAAATTTTCGACTGTATCTGTCAAGACCTACCGAAAACTGAGCATGTATAAAGATCTTGAAATAGAAAATGGCAAAGTGTGGAACCTCAAGACTAAAGCAACACCTGTCGTCATAGGTGCCCTAAGAATGAAAGCAAAACGGTCTGATTCCTAACAAGCTCAGATACCAGGAAATCCCAAAATGGCAGAAATTTAAAAGGTAGTGATCATGGGAACTGCCCCTATCCAACGTAAAATACTGTAATCTCAAATTTTAAAACAAACTTATAATTTTCTTATCTTTTCTTAAACATTCTCTAGAACAATAATGTGTGTAAAACCGAATATATGACACCCTAGGCATAATACCAACTTAATCTTCTAACTTGTCTCTTGAAGTCTCTGGGTGAGATTTGGGGTCAACTTGTACAAATACAAGGCAAAAGTCAAACATATAATGATAATAATAATAATAATAATAATAATAATAATAATAATAATAATAATAATAATAATAATCCGGCACATAGCTCAGTGGTTCGAGCGTCGGACTCAGAATCATGAAGTATTGGGTTCGATTCCCGGATTGAGCTGTGTGTTGTTTTCTTGAGCAAGTCACGTAATTTCACATTGCTCAAGTTATCTGAAGAATTGAGCTCGGACTTCGCCGCTGCCAAGCCTCATCCGACCTTGTTTTTCCCTTGGACAACATCGCTGGCGTGGAGAGGGGAATCTGGTATACATCGGCGATGGCTGGTCTTCCATAAACAACCTTTCCCGGACTTGTACCTCCAAGGGGAACTTTCTAGTTGTAATCCCATGGTCATTCATGATCGAAGTGGGGTGGTCTTAACTGTTTACGGAAAGGTAATATTCGTTTTGATTCTCCCATTGAAAACAAATGCCTAATGAAACGAAAAGCCACCAGAACGTGTGTGTAAAGTTCGCCTCTCAACCACGTGGTCTCGGCTTCGGTTAACTCTGAACCAGCAAGGATCAATTTATCTTTCAAAAACTTTTACAAGGATACCACCATCATCAAAATGAATATTTTACAGCACTTTTCGATACTGGGATTGTAAATTTAAACTTACATTTATTATAATTACCTTTAAGGAGAAAAAGAAGGACGTTGTTTTCTTCTTTGCTTGGTACGCAGATTCATTGAACCCCTTCCCGTCGTTTAAGTGTTAAACTATGTGACACTTTGAGGAAGTGCCTTGCATAGTCCTGTACCAGTCAATGCAACAAGAGTGATTTTGGTACAAGGATGCTGTTCCACTTACCGTTTGTATATGAAATGGTGTCAACAGGTTGACTCATTTTCCTGTATGTTTGTATATATGTATGTATGTATGCATGAATATACACGGTAACTGACTGATAGAATTCTTAGAACGTCGGATAGATTTTTACAATAAGAGTTCCAGAAGTTTATGTTCTAAGTTCAAATCTTCTGAGGTTAACATTGCATTAACTTTCCGGGTAAATAAATTACGCACCAGTTCTGTACTGCTGCCGAATTTCCTGCCTTTTCTAAACTTATTCTTTGATATCACTAAGTAACACGATTTTTGTCTTCTGCTAGCAACCGTTATTTTCTATTTGCTTTCCCTTAGATAGTATGAAGAATGGTTAATATTTCCTTCAAAGTTTGTTTTCCGTTACATTTATTCAAATCTGAAAAGGTCGCTCGCAACACATGGCTATGATACTTCACCACTATTTCTGCTAAGATCAGCGATGCACTTATTATCAGCTAAAAAGGGACATGCTCGAGTGGTATTAAGTAAAATATTTGCTATAACGATATTTCTGTTTCAGCAACTCATCACGGAAAATAGGTCAGTTTCAAAACATTGATGCTCAGATCACAAAGTTTAAAGAGAATAGTAGTAATTTCGTTTCATTTCATAGACAGAAGCAATTAAGAAATAACACACGCACAGTGTAATATTCATAGGTTAAAACACTTTGCCTGACTATTACAAAAGAATTTTTCCAGACATCCCTAAAATTACGAATTAAATGACTCCATGGGAATATTTGACGTTTTAAAGATTTTTTTTATTTTTGTAATAAAAATTCTTCTATCTCTTATATTTCTAGTTTAGCTTCGGCAAAACATTTTAATTTAGAATATTGTGAGGTAAATAAATATACAGCGTTAACTTAAAACCAAAATCGATTTTCCTACTCTAATATTTATTATAAAACAATTAAAATTTCGGCTATTTTTAGAAGAAAATTAAATAGCATAAATTAGATTTTCGCTGTCTATTTTGAGAAAATAGGTCACAATATAATCAATAAACAAAGTCTGTGCACTACCTTAAGTTTACCTTAAGTGGGATCTACATCTAGATGCCATGCCGTACCTTTCTCAGCAAGAAATGTCGTTGTTTTCATCTCTTGCTGATAAAGTTACACTGGTTTCTGTTCCAGAGTTGGATGGAACATAGATTGTGTACCTAAATCATGCAAATTCAGTGTATTTGGTCCAATATATCGTATGCTATAACTGGTTTGAATATTCTTTTTCAATGATTTCTTTCCACACGAATATGCTTATTGTTAGCTGCTTTTTCAAACTTCGTGCATTGCATACAAAACCAATCAGCTTCAACATTACAATATCAGATATTTGCATCGAATATGTTTTCATCAGTATTGTTAGATAATACTTAAACACACCCACGCACACACACATGCATGCAAATACACACACGCACACGTATATAACACAGGTTCACACACACACGCACACGTATATACGCACAGGCTTACACACACACACGCACACGTATATACACACAGTCTCACATACACACGCAGACACGCACACACACGTACACACTCAGTCAGACACACATGAATGAATTAGGTGACTAATATTCTTACATGTAATGGACACAAGAGGTGACTAACAATTGAAAACCCAGGGTATAAGTTGGAAATTAATAAAAATAAGTGTGTTGTATTTCTGTATGGATCCGGATCTCTTCTGTTATTTTATTATTTTACTTGCTTCAGTCATCTGACTGCTGCTATGTTGGAGCCCCGGTTTTTAGTCGGAGAAGTCAAGCCCAGGAATTATTCTTTGTAAACCTAGTACTTATTCTATCGTTCTCTTTGCCGAATCGCTAGCTTACGGGGACATAAGTACACCAACGCCGCTTGTCAAGCGATGGTGGTGGTAGTAGGACAAACAACAAACACACACATACAAACATATA
>NC_068983.1:154082875-154086163 GCF_001194135.2 Octopus bimaculoides | reverse complement strand
CTTGATAGAGAGAGAGAGAGAGAGAGAGGGAGAGAGAGAGAGAGAGAGAGAGGGAGAGGGAGAGAGAGAGAAAGAAAAGAGAAATAGAAAATAGAAAAGAGAAAAGATAAAGAGACAATTAAATAGAGATGCATTACTGCCTTACTGGTACTCATTTACAGCTGAATAATTTGGAGTAGCGTGAAATACAGGATCAATAGTCTAGGAAATGAAACTATGAGCTTACTATTATGAGCTGAAAGCTTTACGGTTTAGGTCACGCATACATCACATTCACTACACAAAAATGAGCATCACAATCTCACACATACTGTCACACACACACACACACACACACACACACGCATGCACACTCAAAAACATGCGTATATTAATTCTCACGCACAAATGACATGATTTCGCTAACGTGAACGTTTTACGAGCGAAGAAATATTCTGGTTTACCTACCTACCTACCTACCTACCTACCTACATACATACATACATGCATACATACATACATACATAGATATACATATATATGCGTTGTGTAGTGATATACATAACAATATATATAAATAATTATAATTCTCTCTTGATTTACAAGGAGCGACAAATTACAGGACTCAATACATATGAAAAGTATCCGTTAATACAATATAACAGAAAGGCGCCGATTTTCAATACTCCGAGTTGCTCGTTTCTGGTCAGCAGCCGATAAACCGAGCTAGGTTTTCTTTTGAATATCCAGCGTCTGTATATTTTTTAAATATGAACTGAAAGCTTGAAGAAAACGTCTGTTATGTTCTTTCGTTTGAAACCTTTTGTGAATGCCGTGTACAGACACGGTTGCTTCGAGTTCACGCTTTTTAATATAATTTTTATTTCTCGTGGTTATATTATCATAAACATCATAAACTCCATAGAATCTAAATCATAAAATTGCGTTGCTCTTTAAGCAATGTTCCAAATTAATGCTTTTAAATAATACTTTTAATTAATATTTTTAATTAATGTTTTTAAAAACAATAAGTGTGTATGCGCGTGTTCATTTTGCATGTGCCTGCGCAAAGGCATACATATGTAGACTCTCTGACATACATGTATACACAGAATTATATCTATGCATACATATACACATATATGTATACAAATACAAATAAGCTTATAGACATATACTCACATACAGACACGCACACACATACTGAAACATGTAGCAATAAAATCTATTAATTAAATATTTCGAAAATCAAAGTTTTTTCTGAATGAGAACGAAATTCAAGGCTTGTATTTGCATGAAAGGTACTTTGCCGTATGTATACAGGGCGTTAACACTTCATCTCTTTTGTTCAAACTATTATTGCCTTGAGTAAAAATTCTCAATTTTTTGCTCAAACAAAGATCACACGCCGTCTTTGATTTGGTTACGCTTTATCTACAACAGACCAGGTAATTCTGAATTCGTGAGGACTTGTCTCATCATATAAACTTCGACAAAGCCGTAGGATATTTTCTGTCGGGATTTGAGAAATATATGCTTATGCTTGTTATGATGTTCTTTGAATGTGAATTTTGTTGCCAAATGTGTTTTAGTTTGATCACTGCTGTTTTATTGAACCTTTATTTTTTATACTATTGACTTTGCCAGACGGTTACCGCCTAGTGAACAGTTGTCATGAAAATCAGAAATGAAATTAAAACCATGAGCTTGCAGCTACCGTTTACACACATGTTCTTCAAAATCATTTTTGACGAAAGACCGTAACTTTAAGAGTTTCCTTCAAACTTTTATTTCATATTTCAAAAATATTCAGACAGTGACTATAAAAAGAACAGGCTCGGAAACGAGGAACTCGATGTATAGGATAATATGTACATATGAACAGTATCGACAGAATAGTTACGGTGCCGGACAAAATCTGTAGTGGCTTGTCTTCTGGCTTTACGTTATGAGCTCAAATTCTACGAAACTCGACTTTGTTTTTCGTCCTTTCATGTTGATAGAATAAGTAACAGTAGGGTCGATGATATCATCTTAATCCTTCGCCCAAAATTTCTGGCCTGTTACCAAAATCCGAAACTATTATGCGCTTGTGTATATATGTTCACGTATGCGTGTGTAAGCACTATGCCTGTGTAAGCACTATGCATGTGTAAACACTATGCATGTGTAAGCACTATGAGATTTGATAATGGGGGAAAAAGATGTCTAACACTTAAAATTTGATTACATGACTCTGAATAATGTATTTTTGATTTATTTCAATATTTAACATGTTTATAGTTGGAATAATAAAAAAAAAAATACGTGAGAAAAAGAAAACTCATGTTTAATACCTATTTCCTCGGCCACCCACAATGCAATTTTAGGACAAAGCAAAACAAGGACTCTCAAACAGAAAGCGTTTTCTATCCATGTACATCGCTTAATCTTTACATACATTCAATTAAGTTGACTTGTATTTTGAATCAGTTATATCTGGATACTAGACCAAATATGCCTTCGAGTACGGGCGACGCCATATCTAAGCTGAAAACAAAAACTAATTTATTTGAAACTGTTAGACAGACATAACCCACTTCCTATCTGTTGCGAAATCTTTCTCTTTCTTACATATATTCCCTTCCTTCAGTATTCATGACTACAGCAGTAGGAGAGGAAGTAGTAGCAACTGCAGCAACTGAACAGCAGCGCCATCTTTCTATCCCCACTGTTAACATCATAAGTTGTAGCGCAGCAGCAGCAGCAGCAGTAGCAACAGTAATTGTGGTGTAAGTAAAAGTAGTAGCAGTTGCGATGGCAGGAGCACTGCTTTTGTAGTACAACATCAGTAGCAGCAGTAGTAGAACCATCAGCAGAAAAAGCGGCAGCAGTGGTAGAAGCATCATCATGAACTTCAGTAGTAGTAGTGACAGTGGTAGTAGTAGTAGTAGTAGTAGTAGTAGTAGTAGTAGCAGCAGCAGTAGTGGTCGTAGTAGGAGAAACAGCAGCAGCAGCAATATGAGTAGTGGTTGCTTTTCTACAGCTGTGCAACTATTGCGACTGCACATTTCTCCTCGTGTTCTACGTTCCTGTCTACTACTCCCGTCAAAACTGTCAAACATTTTAGGCACTGACACAGAAAGATCCATAGATGCGCACACAAATGAAACACCAATGTGTATGCATGTGTGTGTGTGTGTGTGTGTAATATATATACTTGTATATATATGTATGACTGTATGTGTATACATATATTTGTATGTAAGTGTGTATAAATGTATATTTAAGGATATATACTTCTATATATGAATGTAAATACATATATAT
>NC_068983.1:154080696-154082849 GCF_001194135.2 Octopus bimaculoides | reverse complement strand
TATATATATATATATATATATATATATATATGTATATATACATATCTATCTATCTATAGATTGACAGATAGATAGATAGGCAGACAGACAGGCAGATAGACAGAGAGATATACAGATAGATAGATAGATAGATAGATAGATAGTATTATTTTGGTGCATAAAAAGGAAGATCTTGATATGTTTTGAAACAAGCAATTATATTCAGTCAATATTATAGTATTCTCACAATGAATCTTTGAACAACATATCGAATATTCTCGAATAAAAATTTAGTCAAATGAGCTGTATTCGTTGCATTGTATCTTAGAGATCCAATATGGAATCATGAGATACAGAATTTGTGTTGGATGGTTACAGGTATTGTTGATAGATTGTAGAGCGATATATGAGGACAGAAAATCTGGGCGGCCATTAGTAAGAGCGACAGAAGAAAAGAAAAAGAGGAAAAGGGAGAGGAAGATTCTGAAGGAGGCAAAGTTTTGTGTGTCTCTGTATCTGAGACACAGAGTGACAAGTAGGATAAATGTGGAAATGTATGTGAAATGTATGTGAAAATGATGTGAAAATGATGTGAGCATCAGAAAGAACAACAAAGAGAAACAGCAGATGCATCTGTGCCTGTCATTGTCCATGTGTATGTATCCGAGTGATTACCTTTTAGTGTAGGTATGTGCTTTTATGTGTATGTGATTTTGTTTGTGTGTGTGTTGTGTGTGTGTGTGTGTGTGTGTGTGTGTGTGTGTGTTTGTGAGAGAGCGAGAGCGAGAGAGAGAGAGAGAGAGAGAAAGAGAGTGAGAGAGAGATAGAGAAAGAGATAGATAAAGAGAGAGAGAGATGGAGGGCATAAAAATATAAATGCGACTGTGCCAAAAAGAGAAAAAAATTAAATAATTGAGGAATTGCATATAGGTTACATACGGGGCGAAAATAGCAAAGAAATAGAAAAACGATATGTGTGAGTGAGTGTGCGTGTGTGTGTGTGTGTGTGTGTGTGTGTGTGTGTGTGTGTGTGTGTGTGTGTGTGTGTGTGTCTGTGCATGCGTGTGTGTGCGCGTGTGTATGTGAGCGCGCTCGTGCGTTTATATATACATACATATATGCATGGATAAATTTTTTTAAATGTATTTGTGTAACTTATACGTCTGAGTGTGCATGCGTGTGTGTGCGTATTGTCCTTTGCAAATGAAATAGAAATAAAGACTAGATGTAAACATTATTTATTCATTTATTGTTAACTGAAGCTTGGCAACCTGTCAAGCAATGCAAATATATATATATACAAACGCATACATATGAATGTGTATATATTTATAATATATAACTCATACACAGGTATACGCATAGATGAATAGATGTAAGCATATGCGCATGTGTGTTGATATATAATATATAGTTATTCTGGGTTAAGTATTCTCGCATTTGTACATTCGTGTTTACAGTATTCACACGACAGCGTAAGACATTGACCTATCTCATGGTAGGCGATCTGTTATGCTTCTTCGTCAATGTTTCTCTTTATGCAGCTATGTGGAATATATACCTGGTAATTTTCGGTTATTACACGTGATTCATCTGCATTTTCTCCAGCCAGACAATAACCAGTATTTGACCTTTACCTGCTAAACTAAGGCAAAGGATTGACTCTTGAAAATACCATGCTCAGGGACATTTTTCTCCTTAATTACATTTTATATATGTGTGCGAGCGAGTGTGTGTATGTGTGTGTGTGTGTGTGTGTGTGTATGTGTGTGTGTGTGTTTGTGTGTGAGGGCGCATAGCCTACTGGTTAGTGTGTTTCACTCACAATGTATTGACTGAAATTTCAATTTGTAGACCGAGTGGTGCATTGTGTTTTTGAGTAAAACAGTTCATCTCACCTTCCTCTGCGATCACTTCGACACCTGACGCAAAATATACCATGCACCTGTTCGGGCAACACCGATTTGATGAAGAGACTGAGCCAATATGTGGCATGAAAATTTGATCTCTATAAACAAATCATTTGTACAGGTCGTTTGGCAAAAGCTGAACACTCATACGTCGCTCTCGACGGGAGAGTCCATCGTATAGATACATAATAGATAGATAGATACATACACACATACATGCATACATACATACATATAAGCATATATATATATAAAGATATATAG
>NC_068983.1:154078809-154080131 GCF_001194135.2 Octopus bimaculoides | reverse complement strand
TTAGGACTAAATTTGAGACTTTGCATAAAAGGTAGAGAGAAAACAATATCTCAAACAAAAATGAAAGTATTTTAAAAAGCATCAAAAAATATAAATAGGTGATAACTGGGAGGTAACAGCTTACTTAGTGCAACCACTCTCAAGACGGGTCCGGAACCTGGCGCATGCTTTTGACAGTCTGTCCTTGAGAAGATCTTCAAGCAGCTCCTTTTCTGTGAATATTTTTTCTCAAAAGCTTCCACTTTATCGGTGTAGCGATAGAGTACGCGTTCACAGATCTCCACTCGATTGTGTTTGCCTCCCAATATCTCACTGTAACTTACACTGATGACTGTGGATCACTTTTCTTTGCGTATTTTCTCCCAAAAGCTTCACCTTTATCGTAGTAGCGATTGAGTAGTTGTTCACATATATCCACCCGATAATGCATAGGAGCTTCGGTATGTACAATGTCTTTGTAGCAGACTTCCCAAGTTTAACGCAAAACCTCACGTTGGCTCTTTGTTCCAAATTCCTGCTTATGATAAAACAATCGCAGACTACACCAGGCGCGTGATAGCAATACACAAATATCACAAGCTGCGAAGTAAACACAGACATTTGACTCAGTACACAGACTCACAAAGGTTACTGTTAGCTCCCACTGTGCAAGCAACCGTATGCTGCCATCTATTGGCGCCCTAGAGATCTGGACCGAGATATTTTTGATATCTGTATATATATATAACAAAAAAAGAAAAAAAATGGAGGAATTTCGATTTACTCGAGTGCCATGATATAGCGCAAAAGAGTTAGATTTTAAAAAAATCCGTTAGAAATGAAAGCAGTAACACTACTGTTTGTCACGACTTCAGGATAGCTGTTCGTACGAAAGGACGTTACCGCGACTTTTTAAACGCGTGAGGACAATTCTTCTAGCTGGTTAAAGATACAACCAACATTCAACAAATTGCATGCAGAGGAGCGAACCCCTACCACCATCTAGTGACAGGATCAACAGGCCAGCCTGGTTTCGGGCTATTTCTGCCGATCCTTAGTGCTGGACACGTGCTAACATGCACTATACGCAAAGCACAAACACGGAGAGGTACAGGGAGTCTAACACATAAACATATTAATATATAGAAGCCCGTGCATACAGCAAACATACATAGACACACACACACACTGACTCTCTCTCTCACACACACATTCTATGTATTATATAGAGAGAGATGGATGGATAGATAGAGTGATAGATAGATATTATATGTATGTATATATGTGCATATATATATATATATATGTATATATACATGTGTACATATAAAATCTATCTATCT
>NC_068983.1:154077505-154078102 GCF_001194135.2 Octopus bimaculoides | reverse complement strand
ATATATATATATATATATATATATACATATATAATATATTATATATGTGTGTGTGTGTGTGTATGTGTGAGAGTGTGTGTAAAGGTATTTATATTTGTATGCACGTCCTTCTATATATTAATACGTTTATATAGTAGATTCTGTGCTTCTCTGTGTTTTTGCTTCGTATATGGTGCATGTTAGCACACGTACACACACAGACACACACACATGCGTATATTCTTTAGTCTGCGGTATGCATGCGTGAGTACGTGTGATGGGTGTAATGCTCTTAGGTGATGTATTGATGTCACTAATCCGGTTTATCACTAGTTTGAAATCGAAATGCAGATCATCTGTTAACAGACATATCTGATCACGAAATGTGAAACAATTGATCCATCCCGTATAACGTATATTCGGTTAAATAAATACTTATCGTCATTCATATGTACATATAGACATAAATATGCATATTACCTGTATATGCGTGAATGCGTGTACGCTTATATTCATGTGTATATATGGATACCTATATATCTGTGTGTATGAATGTACGTACGTATGTATATGTATGAATATATGTGTATATATATATATATATATATATATATATAT
>NC_068983.1:154069923-154076689 GCF_001194135.2 Octopus bimaculoides | reverse complement strand
TATATATATATATATATATATATATATATGTATATATATATGCATATATGACTATGTACATGTATGTTTGCATGTATGTGCATCTATGTATGCGTAGAGATATGTATATATTTGTGTAGGAATGTTTGCAACTCTGCCTACACATATGTTTTTGTATGCATGTTTATCCGCAGTGTTTTTAATTTTCTTTTTTTTCTCACAACGAATGATTCAGTTTCTAAATCAGAAACAAAGCTCTTTCTTTCGAATTTAGGCATCAACAAGTTCGTGATGGAGATATGTATATATAAACTTCTATATATATACGTGTGTTCGTGAAGGTACGTAATAATATATGAATGCAAGTGTACAGGAAAACATATCATTGAATGCATAGTTTGTATATTTATATGTGCACATATATTTTCATTTATGTGTCTATATAAGTGTAAATGTAAACACATACATGTTAAAATTTAGGAATATGTTACACGCTTTCATACTGAATTTTGTTTCCTTAAATGCACATCCACAAGGATATGTAGCTAAACAAATATAGCTAAAGCAATTTTGTTTTCCTTATGTCTCCTCAATAATTCCGAAATCATTCGCCACATTCCCTTTCATACTTGGCGACTTCATACAAATTTTCTTCCTGAAAATGATATCTCTTCAGTGTTCTTTCCATTCTGCATCTACCTTCTATAAATGGAAATGGAGGAATGAGATTAAATGGTAAACTATAATATCTAAAAAGGTGATGAAATCACGTGTGGAATCCTGTTTGTATTTATTTCACTGTTGCATGATTACGAATATTTCAACCTGATTATGTATATATATATATCAACATACACATAAAACACATGCATGCATAGAAACATACACATACACACACTCAACACTTACAAACACAGAAGCAACAAGTGAGAACGAGAGAATTTCAGTATATATAAGCACTTCCTAGCGCTCAAATGATTTGTACTTACATATCTTTACCGAGGACCAAGTCGGCGAGGAAAAGTGTGGTTATAAGTAATCCAAGTAAGAAGATATAAAAAGAATGATTCTAATAAACAGATGAACCCATTGGTTTTAATGAACAGAATATATATACATGTATACATACACATAGAGCTGTATATATCTTTTATTTTTTGTCGTGTAATTATTTCAGCCCTGCTGGGGCGCCACCTTCGAATTTAGTAGAATGAATCGGCTGCCAGTACTTATTTTTTAAGCATAGTACTTATACTATCGGTCTATTTTGTCGAACTGCGAAGTTACGCGGACTTAAATACACCGACACCGGTTGTCAAGCTGTAATGGGGGTCAAATACAGACACAAAAACACAGACAGACACAAAAACACTCACACATATGTATACGACGGGCTTTTTTTCAGTTTCTATCTACCAAATCCTCTCAGATGTAGAAGTCACTTGCCCAAGGTGCTACGCAGTGGGACTGAACCCGATACCATGCGGCTGTGGAGCAAGCTTCTTTATTTCATGAAATTTGCCATTAAAAGTATTACAAAGAGGGGACAAATAAGGACAGACAAACATAAAGAAGCAAGCTTCTTACCACACAGGCACTCTTGCGCCTATAAAGGACGGCGAGCTGGCAGAAACGTTAGCGTTCCGGGCGAAATGTTTAGCGGTATTTCGTCTGGCGTTGCGTTCTGAGTTCAAATTCCGCCGAGGTCGACTTTGCCTTTCATCCTTACGGGGTCAATAAATTAAGTACCAGTTACGTACTGGGGTCGATGTAATCGACTTAATTCCTTTATCTGTCCTTGTTTGTTTCCTCTATGTTTAGCCCCTTGTGTGTGTGTGTGTGTGTGTGTGTGTGTGTGTGTGCGTGCGTGAATGAATTAAGAAATGGAGTCACATGCATGTGTTATTCATATCATAGTTCCAAAATATGTTTCGAAAAAATCATTGGGTTTATTCCGATCACAATGCTTTTTGCGAAACATACGTTGGAAGTATAAATGATTTGAATAACATCTTCGTTAGACTCCATTTCTTAATTTATCTATGTTATGCAAAAACATATCACTTATCTCTAGTATTTCTACCTTTAATTAGTCTGTAATATCTTTGCCTCTTATGTGGTACCTTGGTAACTATTTATTATTTTTTTCCTTGTTATAAGTACACATTGAACAAATATACATACACACACACACACACACACACATATATATATATATATAGTAATATACACAAACATATACATGTACACACACACAGACACACAGACACACGCACACACACACACATATATATATATATACATATCCTTATTTATGTCTATAGCATAATAGAAAATTTTTACCAGTTATTTCATCAATTCATCAATGATTTGCTCTCTTACATAGCCGAACTGGTCGAATAAATGTAGTGAGAAGGGTGGGTTTATACTGTCATAGTAATAAATTAAATTGCGATGTTTCACATTATCTGAGCAAATATTCAAGCAGAGGTAATATATTGATAAAGTGTCACCTTACATGCTTTCCTTATGTATATCTTTAGTCACTAGATCGGTAGCCGACTAATTTTGGAAATGAGAAATAAATAGTATACATACATGCATGCATACATACATACATACGTACATTTACATATGTGTGTGTGTGTGTGTGTATGAGTGTATAGATGGATGGAAGTATAAATGTAAATATTAGTGCAGAAATAAAGTGACTAGGAGGTAGGATGAATATTTGCAAAGAGTGAACAGTTTACGACTATATTCTTGGAAGTAGTATTAATATGCGTGTAAAAGTATTAAGAGAAATTTGAGATATAGAAATGATTTGGACAAGCACACAGAATAACTCTAAAAACCAACATTATGATTGTAGCTCCTTATTATTAGTTCAGTTAGAGTTGAAATTAAGTCATTAGTTAAGAAATAAATGATTAATTATAATTAATTATAGAAGAAAAAATTGTTTAAATTTGGAGTGAATTTCAAATTGTATCATCTGTGATAAAGTTGAAGCAACGCAAAGAATTTGAATGCTATTTATTACTGCATTATAATTATGTTTTCGCTAAACAGAATTTTCTCCAAAAGTCTGTTGAATTTGGGGAAACAATGGATTAATAACTAATTACTCTTATTAATTAAACCTACCCTATACCTGAGAAATTTAAACACTTTAAAAGAAAACATGTCGCGGCTACTCCAACCCCTTAATGCGAAAGTACTGTAAGATTGACCAGGAAAATGAATAGCCCAAAGTCGGTCTTTGAGATCTCAGATACATTTAGCAAGTGGCGCAGGCACTGCTTTCTCTTATTGTTAAATGTTCGGATATGGTTATGTAGTCTAAATCTGAATTGGAAGCTGTAACAGTGTTTTTAACAGAACATTAATAAAATGTTACATCCAAGGTATTATTTCTTTAAAAAGGAATTTATCTTGATTCATTCAGTTACATTTTTACGTTTACTATTGGAAAAATTAGTATCGTTATTACAATGTTAAGAGGTACGTTAGGCCTAATAAGAGATTCAAACGGCAGAGTGTGCTAATTAAAGATTTTACTATACTTACTAAGGGGGTAAAAATGTCTTTTTTCCAAAGCCATAAAGCTTCGGAAAATGTTTTTCCAAAGCCAAAATTTCATACATGCTTAAACTATATTAATTTCAGAAGGGAGAGGGTAAACCGTATTATATTGGCCTTATGTAATTTTTTCTAAAAGTTCTATTTTTGTTAGGGTTGGAGCAGCTAATTATTAATATACACGTTCCCCTGCTTTCATGGGAGCTACGATGAATATCAATGGATTCACAGTTATCACATTTAAATAGAGACTTTCTAATTTTATTGTGTGGAGGCATGTCTTCTGGACTATTAATATGCCCAGTACGGCTTCTGAGGGACGTCCTGGAGTCTATTTTTATACTTAAACGTAGATGTAATCATATTCCCATTTATAGGGTTTAACATATCCCTGTTGTTTTTCGAACCTGGCTGAGGTTTCACCATTTCACTAATAGCATTCTTATTCATGTGAGTACTGTTCAAATAGTTATTATTTCTAAGATAAGCTGAATCGCTACTATTATGCCTTTGTGAATGCAACCCACTATTAGTAGCAGTATTTACGTTACTATACTCGAGGATATATAGCATCACTTCGGCACACATCCTTATCTGTATTATAATAGTCAGTATTTTTTGGGGAAAAAAATTCTTGATTAGCATATAGTCTGGAAATTTGTGGTAAAACGTCCCTAAAAATGTACTGTCTCATGCACGGAGACAGTACTTCTAACAGGAACCCATGCAGCTTTGAAGAGGAACGGACTCACTCGCAATCTCCCATCCAGTCTTCAACTGATACATATTTTATCGGCCGAAAAAGAGTGAAATACAAAGTCGGTCTCTGCGGAATTCGAACTCAAAGCGTATTCACGGACATATGCCACTAAGCATTTTGCCCGGCGTGCAAGCGATTGTGCTAGCTTGACACCTTTATAATAACATAATAATAATGTAGTAGGATAAATAAATCGATCTTGGTAAAAGCAATTGTTTAGTATCTAGCATAAACAATGTTGTATAGAAAAGAGAAATGAATCAATAATTGATCAATAAATTTCATTAATCAATGCATCTGATACACTTCGTCCTGTATAAAGATTAGACAAAATATTCCGATGATAGATGCTGAAAGCAACAAATCTTACTGAGTATGCGATAGTTATGTGAGTAAATTAAAACAATGGAAGTGGTCGAGCGTTACAGCCGTTTCAAAATGGGCACTAAGTGAATTTTAGGTAACAATACAAACGTTCATGGCGTTGTTCTCATCGGGTGCTTGTGGTTGTTGGAGTTGTTGGAGTATACAATTGGAATAATGAATTATGTAAAAAAAAAAAGCGTGCACAAGGAAAAAAGATGTAAATTTGAAAAGCATAAAAATGGAGTGGTAAGTGGGATTAATAAAGAGCCAATCACGAGCCCAACTTACAGATCACGTCAGCGAGAAAATTTGAGATGTCGTTCCAGAGATCACTTCACTATTTACATAATCAAACTTATTGTGTGGCATCAGAATATTCTAATTTGATAAATGTTTTCCGAATATGGTTTTACAGTACATGAGATGTCTTAAAGAGGAATCCAAAGCACAAGGATAATTTATTCCATAAGATGGATAATGTAGTAGATCCAATATGGAAAAAAGCCATGTTACATAACATGTATATGCGTGTGTGCGTGGCCATCTATGTGTATATGTATGTATATATATATATATATATATATATATATATATATAAATATACATATACATATATGCATGATTATATGTCTATGCATACCTGTACATATGTAAATACACATTACTGCTCTACTTCCAAACACATTATAAGAATCGGATGGGCAAATAAGGATAAAGAAAAACAGTAAAAAGTATGGAATTAAAAGAATAGAAGGGTTTTCATGTTAAATGTCCTTAAAAGTAAAGCAGGCCCCCGTTTATACCCCAAGGTATCGAACAGAATATCGGATGATGATATACAGCATTGGTCATAATGCGCTTCGCATTGCTTTATCTTGCCAATGATGCAGGTCAGACAGGTCAACATTCCACCTGAATAGAACGTCTGAGGGAACTGGATCAAAGTGATGTGAAGGGTGTTGCTCAATGCTACGCCCTACGACCGCCCTAGGAATATAAACCACGATCTCCTGATCCTTTATTACTAGGTCACTAGGCCTTATCACTTCCTTATCACTAGGACACTAGGCCATACGTCCTCACACAGGCTATATATATGTATATATATATATATATATATATATATATATATATATATATATATATATATATACATACAGAACGATATACATATATATACACACACATATATATATATATATATGTATATATATATATATAATTAAAGAGAGAGAGAGAATAACAAGGTAGTCAGAATGTTAGATGATTATATATATATATATTATTTACATTTTTTTAGCGCTTTCTTCCGTTATCGAATTTATCAAAAATTTGGTTTACAGTAAGTTTGCTTCGCATTTTTATATAAAAATTAAACTCATTTCACTGAAGCAAAAGCCACACCTCCTTTAATAAATGGAGAGAGAGAGATAGAGAGAGAGAGAGAGAGAGAGAGAGAGAGAGAGAAAGAGAGAGAGAGAAATGGAGGAACAAATTAGAAAGGAAGGAACGAATTAGAAAAGAAGGTGCAGGGGTGAGAGAGGATGAGATACTGGGAGATATTGAAGAAAGAGAGGATAAAAGAAAGTTTCATAGCGGTTGCATAATCAAGTACCTGCACGCCTGGAGAAGTACTTTGCGCGGAAAAAAAATTGTACTGATAGAAAATAAATGTCCAACCGTACTCCTTGTTGACTCCACAATATTTTTAACAGAACATTAATAAAGATTCAAGGTATTGGCGGTGTAAATCTGTATTTGCGAAAGTGTATATATATGAAGGTACGTACGCACATATTCTCTTATTTCCCTTTATACTTCCTATATCCATCCATTCTGAATTTAAGCAAAAAATGTGAACGCGCTGGTGTAATCGGTCAGCATATTTATCGCGAAGGTAAGAGGAGAGGTTCGACTCTCATGCGTACTAAAACCCATTCTTTTCCATCGGGGATTGATATTTCTTAATATCAGACTATTTTGTATTGTCAGTACACGGTGTAAGCTTGTAACTATATTTACAATATTTTCACTCATCACCGTTTAACTTACTCAGAGTACGCATATATATGTATATAT
>NC_068983.1:154068384-154069213 GCF_001194135.2 Octopus bimaculoides | reverse complement strand
ATATATATTCATGGCAATGTATTAACGAGTGGAATGCGGATTTTGATTCTACAAGTTCAGCGTTTTCTAGTAAAAAGATCATTAAATCTTTGGGAAATTAGATGTTAATATGGAGGAAATGGAATTTAAAAGATATAACAACCAAACAGTATTTATACTGTTCCCTGTTCAATCTATTTCCATTCTCTACATCGAAATGCCTTGCAGCCACGGTCTAGAGACTGCTTGGCAGAAGTACACATTAGTGTTAAGAACACGATAGCGAACCTACTGTAACAGGAAGGAGTGTATAACAAACAATGATACACAATCAAAAACCAGTTTGTCATATATGTGTGTGGCAAACGTTTTCTAACTGAAAGCTCCAAAGAATCTAAAAAGCCCCAAGGGTATACCATAAACATAACATCCCAATTTTACATAAATGTTTCTATTTACCCGAAAACATTGGTCTTTTGTTCGTTGCTAACCATGCAATTATAGTTCGTGTGCACTTTAATATCCTTATTTAAGACTGAAACAAAACCAAGGTTCCTTTATCAGGTTATACACATCTATATGTTAGTTGTTTTAGTAAGATTAAAGTTTAGCAGATAAATACTTAATCTGAAGATGTTTCACTGTCTCACATCCATGGATTCTGAAGTAGTCGTGTCTCCTTACATTACTTCTTACTCCCCCGCATTTCTCAAATATACGCTGTGTTCAACCTTCACTGAAGTAGATAGTGTCTGAGAAGAATATATGTGTTCGGGTATATGTATACATATACACGCACGCAAATAAACATACATACATATAGACATGTATATATATATATGTGTATATA
>NC_068983.1:154058520-154062886 GCF_001194135.2 Octopus bimaculoides | reverse complement strand
ATATATATATATACACATACATACATACATACATACATACATACATCTATCTCTAGCAATACCAGTTGATATGGATAAGGGAAATAAGACAACGTAGAAAAAATGCTAAAATAATTTTATCATGGAGTACATTTTAGTACCGGTTTCCGTCTTTTAGACGTTTTCAACTAAGAGTAAGATAAGAAAAACAATTAAATTGGCGCAAAAAAATATAAGTGAAATGTTTTGTAAATATTTCCATAGTCTTCAAATAGGTAAATATTTTCATAGCCTGTCTGTCTCTCTTCCTTTGTGAATGATTGGTAGGTAGTCGCAAATCTGAAGAAATAGTTTTATGAGTACAGAGAATTGATGGTTTAAGCAGGAGCAGCCGAGAGAGGAGAAGAAGGAGAAACAGAAGAAGAAGAAAAAGAAGAAAAGGAGAAGAAAAAGAAGAAGAAGAAGAAGAAGAAGAAGAAGAAGAAGAAGAAGAAGAAGAAGAAGAAGAAGAAGAGAAGTAAGAATAGGGAAAGAACGGGAAGAAGGGGAAAGAAAAGAAAAACACCAGAGTGGTGTGACACTAGATTGTTCGTGGAATTTTCTTTAATGGTCAAATGACCTAAAAGTGACCCGTTGTGATCGTAGCAGTAGTGGTTGGAATTGTTCTAAATTCTTGTAATAGTTTCATCTGTGGTAGAAGCATTCAAAAGAGTTCTATATTTTGCGATAAAATGTGCATCTTCGCTAATGCGCAGATTATAGTCTGCATTTTCCATGAATTTATAGAGGGGAAAAATTCTAAAGCTGGTTTGTTCATTAGTTGCGCAAATATTGATGTGCTGGCTTAATCCTATTTTTCTGTATTCCCGTATTTTAATCTGGGATCTATGTACCATCATCCCCTGGAGTAGTCTGTTTTTAGTTTGACCATTATATAGTTCTGGACACACTGAACACATTAATATATATACATACATACATACATACATACCTATATATATACGAAAAAGTGGTAACATGGAAACTTGCAGTGAGTTACAACTTTTGTCTGTAATCTATGCTTCAAACACTATAGATCTACTGCGGGATTGATAGGCCTTCTGAAAGAAGTCATGGATGGAGTGTTTAAAATGCCATTAACAACGAGGAAGAAGTGTGTGTGTGTGTGTGTGTGTGTGTATGTATATTTCTATAAATACTCAAATACACCCCACACATATATACATACACACACACACACACACACACACACACACACACACACACACACACAAATTTCTTATCAACAAATGGAAGCAAACGTACCTGGAAATGCAACGTGCTTCTTCTGGTTCAACATTTACAATACATGCGATAAGTCTTATCGCAATGGTATCTCTTCTAAAACAAGAGAAATTGTGTGTTCCACGCACGTGCGTTATAGCTAACAAAAAGAATCCACAATACACGTGTATACCATATATATTAGATCAGTCCTAAATTATTGACACAGGAACGAGCAACGTGATTTTAATTCAATCCAACTGTGGAGGTTATATGAGTCTTGTGGAGGTTTAAATTTGCAAGCAAAAATTTGATAGATACAAACTGGGTGGAACCTCGTCGTAATGACTGCTTCTGTCCTTATGCGTTTGATTTTATCCGTCATCAGTTTAATATTAACTATTCATCAGAGGGTGCTTTTACTAGAATCCAGTCTCTTGTGATTATATGGGTCAAATTTCTTCCCTGATAACTTTCTTCATTCTTTCCAGAATTCTCAGTGTCCTGCGTCCTGTCACTCACACATGCAAACAAGTATGGCATGTTGACATGTATCATATTCGGACTTCTTGTTGAAGTGGGATACAGTTACATGATAGTCGAGTGGTTCTCATTTCAGCTGAGTAGAGTGAAGCAACATAAAGTTAAATGCCCTGTTCAGGGATACCACGTACTACCCACTTTCGGCTTAGAATCGATAACCTTATGATCGTGACCCTAGTGCCCTAACCATTGGGCCACATGCATTATTTGACAATTTGAGTTCCATGACCTCTGTTTCTTCCGCAACATACTACAACGGTATTCCATAGAAAATACAATAGCACATATACCATTTATAAATACTGCATACACTGCACCTAACGGAGGAAAAATATCCATAAACAATAGTCACCTTGACATATGACAAAGCTAATTTGCTGCAGCAGCATGTTGCAACTTTGACTGTCCTTTCTACCTCGTATATAATCACTCGCCAAAGAAACCAATGACTTTATTATATAGTGCAATAATAATATACATTCCACGAATATTATTGATATAACGCACGTCACACGAAAAACACACTTCAGACAAAACAAAGACATACATACCAAATTAGTATTTACGTTAATAACCAGTTGATCCAGAACAACAGTAACTTTACAGAACAACAATAAATCTGGTATTCCGATTTAGTTCATGTTACTCTATTACTTCGACATCAGCATCCGAATCTGCAGCCATGAAAGAAAAGATAGGGCAATGATAGAAAAAAGTAAAAAAGCATCATGTTGACTTCGCCAAAGAATACAGTATGCGACAAAGAAACTGCATGTTGAAATATACGGTTAATCCTCATCTATGAAAACATAAATGATATAGTTGCAGCATTTCTTAAATCTGTAATACAGAAGTAGAAAAGTCGAACAGTTAATTGAGCGCTATAATTCTGCTTTATTAGTACTAATCAAAGCTAAAATTTATGTACAAAAGTACAACACAGTACAACGGAAACTCTTTTCGTTGACCCTCTAGCAATAAATATCGAAACATATTTTGTTGATCTACACGCACACACACGCACACATACACACACACACACACACACACACAGACACACACACACACACATACACACACACACAAGCAGGCGGACACAGGCAAGCGCAAACACATACGTACAAGCTTGCATACATACACACATGAATACACACACACACACAAACACACAAACACATGCATGCGCACATATATGCTAAAACAATGTCCACATGACAATTATTTTTTGTTTTGTTTTGTTTTGTGTTCATATCATCCGTTTCATGTCTCGTTTATTTTTATATATAGTATATATTTTACTTACATTCGTTTCCTGTTTTGACGAAAACTTAGATAATTGCTTCTGTGTCATTGCTATTTGTATTGTTTTGTTTGTTTCTATTTTCACTTGTTGCCTTTGCTTTCAACTCCGCTTTCATAATTGATGATTTGTATTAAATCTACATAATCACAAATTTAAACTTGGTCTGACATTATTCTTTCAATCGACACTAGACATAGTGTGGTGCCCTACACACGTGCGTCGAAAACTGGAGCCAGGAAAATAATTAGCAACACCAATCCCCAATTTACTAACTTTTGAATCTCCTCTGGCATTAGCAAAGAAATGGAACAAAAAGAAATGGAAAAAAATAAATGCAAAATTCTGTCAACGTACAAAGAGAAGCTTTGAATCACTTCTCGTTATATTAAATAATAGACAACAGCGAAAGGAGTAAATGTAAAAAGAAAGATAATAACACAATTGTCTCTATAGTATTACGATTAGCATTTTGCTTGAAATACCATCAGGTCAATTGAATATATTTTGAATACATTTTTTTTTTATTTGCATTCTGTTCCAAGAACATCAAGACTAATTTCAGACCTTTATATTTGAAGATATTTTTATAACAGTGATGCATTTCAAACAAACTAAAAAAAAGGAATGAGTATTTTTATGATATAATTAAACACGTTTTATAAATTAAACACGTTTTATAAAACGAAAAAGCACACTTATTTTCGAGGAAGATAGAATTATACATCTTGTGCCACGCATGTGCACGTATTTACCTCTCTATTTATCTATCTGTTTCGTTTGCTAGACCTTACGTTCTCCCTTTCCCTTTCTTATACCTCCCACACAAAACACACACGCGCGCGCGCAAAACACACACACACAAAACACACACACCCAAAACACGCGGGTGTGCATAATGAGAACGAGACAAAATATGACGATATCTGTGGACAGATTGTAGTTCATTTGAAGGTTCATAAATTATATCTGATGTCTGAACGAGAAACTGAGTATAGCTGCGAATAAATAGCTATTCTCTGTTTTGTTATTATACATACATGCATAACTTCGAATAATCAATGAATATTGCGTAAGAGATACACTTTACAGACCACAACACTTTCGGTACGTCTTCGGGCAGACCTTCGATAAATAGATAGATACAGCCCGTGTTCTCTTCCGAATGAAAATTACTCTCAAGATCGGTCCCATTATTGTTCGATTCACAAGTACTCTCAAACATAGATAGATATATAGATAGATAGAGAGGGAGAGAGAGAGAGAGAGAGAGAGAGAGAG
>NC_068983.1:154056060-154058352 GCF_001194135.2 Octopus bimaculoides | reverse complement strand
AGATACTCTCTACCACAGATAGCGAGCCAAGCTCGGTCGCCTACTTAAATTGCACTATATGGTGCGATAAATGAGATGTATAAAATGGAAGTAGGCAGAATAATGAAGGATACATGATGACGATGATAATAATAATAATAATAATAATAATAATAATAATAATAATAATAATAATAATAATAATAATAATATTGATGATGATGATGATGATGATGATGGTGATGTTGATGATGATGATGGTGATGATGATGATTATTATTATTATGATAATAATAAGGACAAGAAAATCGTGTTGGTTTTATATTTGACAACGGTTCATCTGTTTTCTTTGTTTATGGTAACGATATAATGGAGTTTAGAGCAAAGGATATTAATGCACGGTGAGCAATGCACACGGTATTTTTGGAGCAGATCTTTTCAGCCTGAAAAAAACAAAACAAAAAAAAACAAAGATTAAGAACGCGTAAATAATACTTTTCAAATCATTTGAAACAAGAACTCAATATATTTATACAATTCTCCAAAATCCATGGAGCGTTGTATAAACGCAAATACCTTATGACTCAAACTAAAGCACATGTAATAGTGTTTACAAAACTTCGGCACTAGTTCATATTACTTCAGATAACTAGGAACTGAGAAATTCGCTACACTTCATCAATGCTATATTGAAGTTCTGACCAATGGTCGTCTTTCAGATGAATGCAATACACTAGCCGAAATATTTTGTGAGGAGATTCAAATGTTAATTTGAAATATAGCCTAAGATTTACAGGGATTACTATATTTATTATATATTTTCAACAAAAATTTGATTAAGATTAGCTAAATATGTAGTAATACTTTTGCTTTTTGTACTCCAGTTTCTCTTCACCCAAGTAGTTATGTTTGCTAGTTGTCCAAACTACAGGGTGTCCACAAAGTCTGGGTACATGTGGATTAACACTTACTTTAAGAAATTATTATTTCTTACATTTAATTGTTTACGTTATGATTTTATTTACTCCATGTACACACATGGGGATTAACACATACTTTAAGAAATTATTATTTCTTATATTTAAATGCTTATGTTATGATTTTATTTACTCCATGCACCCAGACTTTGTGGACACCCTGTATTTTAATTTGTAAACATGAATAATTATTTCTCTTCTTAAACCTGTTACATCTCTGCCGAAATATTGTCGCTAGGCAGTTGTCCTTATAAGCATTAATCTGTTATGTTAAAGTACACATAAACAAAAGTAGTAGACCTAGATTTGTATAACTTTCCCTGAAATAAATAAAGATCAGGAAGTCATTTATATCAATCCATCTATTGATTTTATCATCTCGGTAAAATAAAAGCAATATAAATACATTGAAGGACGAGAAATCAGTACGATCACATTTAAAGTAAATTAGATGATTCCAGAAACACCCTTCCATATACATATCAAGGAAGTATTAAAAACAAATTCTATCTCCACGACAAAATCGTAACATTTGCTTTCATTATTTCTAATTTCCTGGCGATTTTTCCTTTTTATCGTGTTTAATTAAATGTTTTATTTCTTTTACATAATCACATTTCAAAATTTTCCATTTTCATTATTTTATATATTTGTTTATACAGCAAGTTTTTTTTTTGTTTTAACTAGCGGTTTTTCTACATATCTGTATTCTAAATACAAGTTATATTGTAAAACATTAAGATACTCTATGCAACACAATATCCATACACTATATGCAGGCTATCATATTCAAATATTTCTTCAGTTTTCTTGAAATTGGAGTTAACGGAACGCGGAGCGGCAATCCATGATACGTAGACTCCCAAGAAAACCTGTTTAAAACAAAAAAACATTTATTGCAGTGTTAAGTACAGGCCTTTCTCATGTTCTCACCATAAACTCAATCATCTCTCTTCCTCTCTCTCTCTCTCTCTCTATCTATTTGTATATGGCAAACCGAAAATATAGCTGCATCTCAAATTTCAATAGACACGCATTTGACGTTGTTTTACAATAACCACCGTGATTCAAGCATCATTTCTCTTCGTATAACTGAGTAAACAACAAAACTTACGGTTTTCATTTAATTAGCAAGCGCTTTTACTTAGTTCTTTCTACTGACTGAAACAGCTTAAGACATTTAAAAGAGGAAGTCACGGCTTACACTTTATATGCGAAATAATTTGTAACCAGTCCAAACACCCAGTGCCCTATTTCTTCGGATAATATGCAAATACATATAAAAGTACATAATACAGATATACAGATGTATACAGATGTATATATATATATATAT
>NC_068983.1:154054763-154055536 GCF_001194135.2 Octopus bimaculoides | reverse complement strand
CATATCTTTCATATATACACAAACACACACTTATATGAACTCATCCATATATGCATAATTGCACATACACAAACATACATGAGACTTCATGTTGTACTTCATCACATCTTAAGATCATTTATACCAACGAAACGTACTTCTTATGATATGCGTACATTTCAGAGCATTATTCTTTACTTTATTGATCAATTTATCCTTAGAGAAGAGTATGTGGCATAGTTCTACTGTACAGAGCGAGCAATACTTTCTTCCTCTCTCATATGGCATTGATCTAGCTATTATAGACCATTCTAACGAATACTGTTTATTACCTTCCTTAAGATCCCAGATGTATTTGCTAAGACTAGTGCTAACCATTTTCTTCCTATCTCTAAAGCACGAGAAATGGTTAGAAATTCTATATATATATATGTATATATGTATATATATATATTCAATATTTAATTCTGTACATCACAGCTAACACTTTACACACACACACACATATATATATACATGTATATATATGACGACCGCTCCATCTTGACAGACAATAGCCATCCCATCAACAATCCACACATATCATCACGCAGTACAATCACTCCGTTGGTGAGCCCTCAAGTGACTTTGAAGTCCGGCTGCTGAGCGACAAGGTCTACAGCACAGATGACAAATATTCAAGCCTCTTGATCCTTGCTCGCTGGTATCTGATTCTAAGGAAACGCCTCTGTGAACCAGCATATGTCTCTTAAGTCCGGGTATTGTTTTACAAACCTTATGACATATGCCACAGG
>NC_068983.1:154046173-154050339 GCF_001194135.2 Octopus bimaculoides | reverse complement strand
ATATATATATATATATATATATATATATATATATATATATATATATATATACATATGTACATAGATACATATGTATGTGTATATGTATATCAGTATACATATGTATCGATATGAATGAGTATATACATAAAGGCATATATTCACATATATGTATAAACACACAGATACACACGTATACACACCTACACATGCACGCACACACACACACACACGCAGACATATAAATGGAAATTTCACTCTCAGTAAAATAATCGGGACTTAATTTCTATGCAAAATAATACATTAATACTAAATTAGCTTATTAAGCTCAGATTGAGATGATAGCTGAACTTGTTGATGCATGTTGATTTACGTAAATTGCTTTCTCTAAAGTTGTGAGGGCCGCCTTTGGGCTTGCCGTGATAATTAACATTTTCAATTTGTATCGTCATCTTTGCCTATATTTATATAGACAAACCATGTTACTTGAATCATTTTGATTATTATGCATGCAACCAAGATTTGATCCAATTGAGTAACGACGATTTACTTAACTTAAACCGCCCTTGTAATAGAGAAGTATATAACAAATATTTTTGAATTGTCTTTGAGATCATGTAAGGATTAGATATTTTGGATATATTCAATTGCAGGAAATACAAACTTCACGCTAGAATTCATTAGAGGTGATAAAAATGGTTAAGAAAATCGTATGCTTAACTTAATTTTAAATATTGTTATTCTGTATATGAAATAAAATAATAATAAATGAGATAGTTGTCTATTGCTGGTCGCCAGTGTAATTTTGTATGCTCTTTGGTAAAACGTCTGCTTCCCAGCCTCGTGATTCTGGGATCTGTTCTTCGGCATGGCATCGTCAACAAATATCTTCTATTGTAGCCTCGCGCCGACCAATGCCTCGTGAGTAAATTTTGTAGACAGAAATTCAAAGAAGCCTGTCGTATATGTATATGTGTATATGTGTGTGTCTGTCTAAGTGAGTGCGTATTCCATTGTATTTGTTCTCCCACCACTACTTGGTTAGCAGTGTTGGTGTGTTTGTGTTCCCGTAACCTAGCGCTTCGCAAAAAATACTTAATAAATAAGTACCACGTATTAAAAAATAATTACTTGGATCGATCCGTTTCACTAAACCTCTTTAAAATGGTGCTCCAACATAGCTTCAGTCTAATACCCGATAGAAGTAATTGTGTGTATAGATCGCTGACCAAAACATTCAATTTTTTTTCTCCGTGTTTTTCTCCTTGTTTTCTCCGTATTCTTTCTGTTGAAGAGCGTAGCTCGAAACGTTAAAGACTTTCTCTATTCCCTAGCGTTCAACTAATACATCTTCGTGTTGCTTACACCACCTGTCCTCGTCTGTTGTTCTTTTTTCGTAAATTCTCCCATATATATATACATATATATATATACCGTTGACTGAACACTATTCAATTTTTTTTCTCCAAATTTTTTTTCTCCGTGTTTTTCTCCTTGTCTCCGTATTCTTTCTGTTGAAGAGCGTAGCTCGAAACGTCAAAGACTTTCCGTATTCCCGAGCGTCATACTAATATATACTTTTGTTATTTACACCACCTGTCCTCGTCTGTTGTTATTTTTTGTATATTCTCCCATATATATACGTACATACACACGCATAAGCACGGTCACGCATATATACATACACAGATGTTTACATTTAACTTAAGAGAATGAGGAAATGGGATGTGGGACAATTTCTTCATAATTTTGAGACACCTAAATGAAGTACTTTAATTTCATGTATGGAGTAATCACAGCTATGATAGCTACCAAAAATAAACTGAAGACAATTCTTTAAAAAAGAAACGGCATAAATGACGTAATGACTTAGATAGGATTAGCAAAGATAGAAAAGCGTGAAAATAAATTGATCATAATCTAATAAAAGCTAAAATATTTAAATATCTTCCCAGTAACAACTTTATATATATATATATATATATATATATATATATATATTGGTGTATTACGTTAAAATGCGTAGCACATTTTTCTTCAATAAAGTTAGTCGATTGTGCGACTAAGTACGACGTCAGTTCTATTTGAACTCGGAAAGAAAAGACAGAAGTTAGAATTCAGTACTTTAATGAAGGGTGAGCGACATATTGGTCGGCATTACAACTCCCAACACTTTAGTTATAGACGTTTAAAAATCTAATGATATTTTATCTTGTTCATGAGTTAATAAGTGTTTAATACGTATTATATATGTGCTCTAAAACAAATGACTTATGTACAATTGAAGTACGGAATAAAAGAAAGAAAATATTCTCTTGTATACGAATATTGTAACACATGAGTAAAAACATAGCACTAGTATAAAAAAACGGAGAAAATTACCTCATAAATACTTGAAATGTTTTATGCTTTTGTATATAGGAAAAAAAACCCATCAATTCATATTCTAGATAACGAAAAACCATTGACAACGTATGCTATTCTAGATAGTGTTCTATCTGCTCCTTTCATTATGTTAACTCTTTCTCGTTATTGTCTACAGATATGGGTTTATCGTTATAGATATAAGCATTACCTCTTGTAATTAACGTCAGAAGCATTATATACATTTGTTCATTCTTCAGTACATTTATCCCCTCCACACACACGAGTGTTCTTTTTTTTGTGTTTGTATGTGTGTGTGTATGCGGCTGTGTGGAAATTGATTTTCATAACTATGAATATTATTATCAACCGCTGATTTTTATCAAAGTAGAGGATCGGGAACAACTTCTTTCAAAATGAATTAGAAATGTCCATTATCGTTTATGTGAGACGAATCTCAGGATATCGTTCCTGAAATGTTTAAATCGCTACGCAACTATACAATCACTACGGGAATAAAATGAAAGCCAGTCGCTGCTCTGGAGACGTGGTGAATGTGTAGATATTTTAGTGGCGGTATCCAGTGCTAGTGCTGGATGTAGGAAAATTGTGTGTCCTGTATGAATAGTAATATTTATGCTATGAAACTTTTATCGTTGTGAAAAGGAGTGGCTTCCAAAATCAAGGACCCAAATATATCTACTATTAAATCTAGATATATTTAATGTATATATATAACAATGGGTTATTGTTATCAGGTCTTTTCTGACAAATGAAAGGTTTCATCCAAATTCTCGTCAATAGCGGCTTCCTCAGAATGTATACATACATATACACGCACGCAGGTGCTCAGTCGCAGACACACACACACACACACACACACACACACACACACGCACACACACACACACACACATACACACACACGCAGACATATACACCGTACCCAGTACTCAACTGTTACTTATTTTATCGACCCCAAAGAATGAAAGGTAAAGTTGACCTCGGCGCTAAGTATTGTGCCTGTTATGCTAACGATTCTGCACGCTCGACACCTTAAAAATGTCCTGACTTGGTTATATGATCAAATATTTTGTAGGTGGTCACTGTGAAATATACCCGCGCCTCACTTCTTGACTGGTAAACTCTTGTCACGAAGAAACATAGAAATTATAGTCAACATGATACATTTTAAACGAAAAAAGAAACAAAAAAAAAAACGAGTAACTCAGTAATTAATGCTGGATTTCTTTCAGTTCTCAATATACACAAATTAAGCAACTGTATATGTAATAAGATAAGTTACGAATCAAAACTTGGGTCAACGCTAATCTTTAATTCTATGGACATATTTGGCAATTCTTGGAATATTTGAATACAACGTATCCCTGAATCTCAAATAGCAGAAGCTGAATTTCATTTCCAGTAAAGTATTGTACTCACATTCAATAGAATTATGTTTACTCAAACAAACACGCATACGCGACACGCATTCACACACAGACTCAGACAAACACACATGCTCACTCATATATGGATGTGTCTGTGTGTGTGTGTGTGTGAGTGTGTTTACATATGCTTAATACGTTGATAATTTTTTATTTGTAAATAAACTCTCAGGGACACCAAGATTGTAAACTTCATACTGAGTTGCTATGCACGCAGGAACAAAAGCAAACAACAAACAAATATATATCCGCACACAGTTATAGAAGCCGCCATGACCACACTAAACACACAAACACACACACACACACACAAACACACGCACACACACAAACACACACATGTATATATGTGTGTACATATATATATATATATAT
>NC_068983.1:154045090-154045870 GCF_001194135.2 Octopus bimaculoides | reverse complement strand
GTGTGTGTGTGTGTGTGTGTGTGTGTGTGTGTGCATGTGTGTATGTAGATAAATGTATGTATCCATGCATGTATTCATGTACATATATACATATATGAGGGTGCGTGTGTATAGTTTCCGTTCTTTTTAATATATCTTGTACTGTTTTTAAGAAATTTTACAGAACATCATTATTATACCTTTTTTTCTTAAGTCAACGCGCTTCAGAAAGAATATAGGCATTTCTATTCTAGTACTGCGTCACTTTTCTGGGAGCGCAATATGGTATATGCTACGGAGATTTTTTGGTTGTTGACTTTTGAGAAAAGAAAATATTTTAAGCTGCGAATATTTTCGGTTTCCTCCCAGGTTTTATCGTATTTTTGGTGTTATAGAAGTATCTTTTTTTTTTCATCACGATCTAATTGAATCTCGACAGAAAATAACTTCCGAATTATATACGATAAAGTATTTCAATATATGTCGTTCTTTTTATGTTTATATGCTTACCTTTATGTATGTATGTATGTATGTATGTATGTATGTATGTATGTATGTATGCATGTATGTATGCATGCATTTCTGTGTGTGTGTATATATGTGTATACACACACATATTATATATATCCATCAGGTTATCTGTATTAAGAAAATAAAAAAAAATGTTTTACAACAGAGTAGCAATACAAGGTGTATAAAGCTTTCTTATAAGATAGCGAGATAGATATTATGCATGTGGTTCCACACATGCGTGTGTGCGTGCCTGTGTATGTATATATATATATATATATATATATATAT
>NC_068983.1:154038846-154044636 GCF_001194135.2 Octopus bimaculoides | reverse complement strand
ATATATATATATATATATATGTATATATATATATATATGTGTGTGTGTGTACATGCATACAAACAAACACACACACACACACACACACACACACTAACACACTCACTTTTCTTCATGACACCCTATTGAAATATAGTTCGACTCATATTTACACCAACACTACCTGCCACCCCTCCATCCTTCTAAATTCCTCCCTTTAGTTGAACACTCCTACCAGTTTCACTGTCTATATTTCTTTTTCAATCTTTCCAAGGTCAATTCCTCTATTCTGATAAATACTCTTGTCTGAAACGTTTAGACACAGTATTATTGAATTGTTAATGTATGATTTCTTTATTTATCCAATGTTGTTGGTCCTGAATAAAGCACATCACATAGTAATTTAATACAGAGAAATGTGATGTAGAGTGTTCATGTTTTACTGAAATCCGTTCGATGAATAAATTCACGAGGAGTACATAAACCAAAAAAATCAGTAGGTATGGATGGTGAATATATATTTAACTACGTGACAGCATTAAGATTACAGCCGTTTCGCAACTTTCTTCATGTAATATCTATTTCGATATAGAAGAAATTATGGCTACGTTTTAGCATTAATATATATGTTCGGCGTTATACAATATAATTCTGTATCCAGAAATCAATGCAAATAAAGAAAGCTAGCTTATCAGATCACCACAAGGTTGTTGGTGTAGACATGAATAAACCGTGTATAATTGGTTTTCCAATAGAATTGCACCAAATTTTCAATCAATGTTTCTGGAAGAGAAACCCATTTTAATACTTGTGTTTTCTTTATGTAGTCAGATAAACACTTGAGGGTCTCTGGTTATTGGATTCAAT
This sequence comes from Octopus bimaculoides, assembly GCF_001194135.2. Taxonomy (NCBI): domain Eukaryota; kingdom Metazoa; phylum Mollusca; class Cephalopoda; order Octopoda; family Octopodidae; genus Octopus; species Octopus bimaculoides. The sequence goes on along the minus strand of NC_068983.1, from coordinate 154,043,790 downwards.
GTGTCTCTGTTACAATGATATGACCATTGTAGCAATATGGGGTCTTGCAATATCTACTAATTTGTACAGTAAACTTCTCTTCAATGCAGGAATTCGGAATATGGCCTTCGTGAGTCTTTCAAATATAAATATCGATTTATCTCTCCCTGCGTTAAGAGATGTAGATTTCCCAATAAATATGGCTTTTAACTGAAGTTATGTTATAAGTGAACGTTCTCTGTAACCTCAGTTCCTATACTTCTATGACACAGGATGTGTCTAGGTACAAACTATGTGAACAGTAAACTAATCAATTCAAATATATGGTTCAGCAAAATAATGATTCTCTTTTGACGACCACACGAAGAAACCATTGTGTAACATATTAGTATTCAGACATCAATTTGGTGATGCGTTAAATTTTCTGCTCATCCACAGACAAGTTCAAAATCAGTCTGAAGTGAAAATGTACTCATGTATGTATGTATGTATGTATGTATGTATGTATGTATGTATGTATGTATTCATTCATTTATTTATGTATGCATGCATGCTTGCGTGTATACATGTATATGTGTATACATATGTGTGTGTGATGTCTCTGTTTATCTAGCAATCTCTCTATCTGTCTCTGTGTCTGTTTGTCCCTATCTATGTTTGGATACAAGTATATATATACGTTGTGTATGCATCTGTGTGCCAATATATATCTGTTTATAGCCGTCAAAATTTCATTGTGTCTTGGGGATAGTGTAGTCAAGATTACCTAGCGCAAACGTTAATACTGAAATTCTTAATGTACTTCGCCAAGTGTTACGATTTAGTATAACTACCGAATCTGTCTTAACATACGTTCACACCTATGCATACGAATACGTACATATATAGCAAATAAATTCAATGTTGTACGCACAGAGCCACATATAGCTGTTATGTGAAAAGTTCGATTGAACGTCAAATGAATGTGTCTGTTTCTCTGCATCAGCAATCTTTGTGTTAGGCCATTAATCCTGACACTTAATTTATCTCACGTCATTGAAGAGTTTAGATGTCAATGACAAACCATCTATTAGTGCGAACACCCGATCAGAAACTGGATAAATTGTCAAGTGTTTCTCTGAATTTTCGATTGTCGTTTGAAACCCAGCAACAGTGATTAAGATATTCATAACTCCGAGATCAATAAAACTTAAAGCCTCCAATATTGTAATTGAAGAAAATAGTTATTTTTAATCGGTGTAATCTATACTGTTACCAGCCGATTGAAACAAAGTCTCGTTATTTTTAAAATGTAGGGGTCTCGTATACTGTCACATGCAGTGGTGGACTGGGTCTAAAAATATTGGTTGCCAGGAGACTAAGAGGGCTCACCCGCAACTACAATGCTATCCGTTATTTTTTTTCTTTTTTGTTAAAAGTATTCTTTGTAACTGTCTACAAACATCCAGGCTGAAATAATTAATGCATTCTTCCAGGAGTGAATAAAAATTTCTCAAACTTCAGGGTATGGGCCCTCATATATGGATTCTAATGGCACAAGGGCCCACTTGCATCAGGAAAGCTGGCAAAATGGCCAGTCCGTCACTGGTCACATGCGCTGTTGGTGGCAAATATATTCAATTCTTAAACAACTACGTCCTTTCTAATTAAGACATGTTCAAGCTGTTCTTAAATTCAACCAGTTCTTAAATTTGAATAAATTCTTCGAGCTAGTAGAAATATTAAATGCTACTTTTCTGACAGGATCACTGCATTTGATTCTTTGGCGACTTGTTTCTATTTGCTAGAAATTGGATAAGCTGTTATGATGCACTGCCACCAAATTAACAAAATTATTGTATATAACACTTAAGTATGATAGTTTACTGGGACTGCTTAGCTCAAGAAAACCCTGGCAGCGTATAAATATTATCAATTGCGTTCCAGCCATGGATCTCTTCTCATGTTTTCAAACATTGTCTCCAAGAATAGATAGTGGAATATGTCCTTTCTGTTTTCAGGTGACTTAATGCTAGTCTGTCATAGTATAGGTGCGATCAGCCACATGTACAGTTTTGCAATATTGACCTTCTCCTTTTTTTCAGTTACGGTTGTATAGAGGATTACATTACACTGCGTTCCAGTTCTTATTTGCTATTTCAGAGAATGGGCTACTAGATGTATAATTCTTCGATACTTCGAGAATCATTAATTATGTGTTGATAGATAATTGCCTGCCGTTTCTAAGAAGACGAGCTTCCAGGTTAAGATTCTCTTTTTGGTTGAAAATGTCGAATATATTCTGGTCACTGCTTTGAGGATGTCTCGCTTGTGTACACTACGTAAATTGATAGGATCAATCTGGTTAAATACTTTTGACATCCTCCATGAAATAGACGGTATCTTTAATACCCTGGGCACTGGTAAACACATAAACTTCTTTCATCAGAAACCATCATCAAGGGCGACAGTTTTGATTTAGATTCGAAACCTAGATTATATCGTTGTCTATTTGCTCATAATTATCCCGAATATCTTCCTTCAGTTATTCTAATATACTCTAGTTTTGCAGATTTCCAGTGTTACTGCAGTGGTCAAATATATTAAGTTGTAATAAACATTAAGTTTGAACAGTTTTCTCACTTCTATAAACGTTGTGAGATGTATGCTTTGTTAAAATAGATATTGCTAATCGGTATGCATGGAGGCGCAATGGCCCAGTGGTTAGGGCAGCGGACTCTCGGTCATAGGATCGCGGTTTCGATTCCCAGACCAGGCGTTGTGAGTGTTTATTGAGCGAAAACACCTAAAGCTCCACGAAGCTCCAGCAGGGGATGGTGGCGAACCCTGCTGTACTCTTTCACCACAACTTTCTCTCACTCTTACTTCCTGTTTCTGTTATGCCTGTAATTCAAAGGGTCAACCTTATCACACTGTTTCACGCTGAATATCCCCGAGAACTACGTTAAGGGTACACGTGTCTGTGGAGTGCTCAGCCACTTGCACGTTAATTTCACGAGGAGGCTGTTCTGTTGATCGGACCAACTGGAACCCTCGACGTCGTACGCGACGGAGTGCCAAATCGTCATGTAGGAGATTCTATATATTTTGCCTTTAGAACCCAAGTCTTCATATTCAGAAGGTTTTTATACACGTGTTGATATTCTTATAACTTTTGAAAGCAGGTTTCACTAAATTATGTTTCATGATGAACACAAGTTTTCATTTTATAAGTTAAAAGAAAAATATTTAATTCTACAACCGTGAGTATGTTGTAATACAAAATGGTCACGAATACTACTTTGTGAGAAGCTTCGAGTTCTGATAATATATGTGTAGTCCACTTCATGTGCTGAATATGTTTTGGTGCTAATAAATACATGTTGACAAGTCTATATAGGATACGCATATATGCCTCTTTTTATGTAGATGTATACATACATACATACATGCACACACAGATTAATATATATATATATATATATTAAATCCCAAAAATGAAGGTGAACAAATACAAAAAAAAAACAACCACGTGAGGACATGGTACATGAAAAGTATTAATAGATACTCAGGGATAGAAAGAAAGATGGTTTAACGCTTCGAGCAACGCTCTCTTTCAGAAACAGAGGAAAATCCAATAAAAAGGAAGACGGAGGAAGAAAATGGCCAACGATTCACATGTGGTTATAAGTGTATACGTGTGTGTGCGGTGTGCATGTATGTTAGTGTGTATATTCTTCACTACTATATGTCAGTTTTGGATATTAAAATCAGCGAGGAAATCCTAGGAAAAAACCCTATTCCTTGGAAATATTGGGAATCTCTCTTGTCTCTCATGCCAACAGCGAGTAAATGATTAGGAAGCTTTAGAACCGGCACCACCTTCATCAAATGTGATTTAGTATATATGTATATGTGTGTGTTTGTGTGTGTGTGTGTGTGTGTGTGTGTTTCTGTGTGTATATGCGTGTGTATGTGTGTGTGAGAGAGAGTGTAATGTGCACACACAGTTATACTGAAATACACGCGCACACACACACTCACGCACGTAACTGAAACAACCGTTATAATAGATGATATAGTTAAGACACATATCTGCACTTCCGGAACAGTGTTGGTATGATTCCGTTACATAATACGTCCTTTCTTTTAAGACGCTCACTCGAATGTGAGAGAGATTTAGCTGCTAACACTACTAGATAGAAACCCCTCAGTCTTGCTTTTAAGAGTAGTTTTCATCATATGAAAATACTCTTTTTTCATCATTAGATTTAACCCTCGGTGGGCATAATGACGAATGTTTTGCAATGAAAGTTGCTTGGGTGATAGTTCGTGTAAAAATTGTTCGGGATATTAGGCTTGTTAACAATTTCTGGACATATTCGATACTAAACTTAAAATCTCTCTTACTCATCCACAGAACAATATTGTCGTTTTTGTTTTTCTTTCTATTACTTTGTCTACTCTTGGGATATGCAAGCATTTCAATGATTTATTAGGTTTTCTAGAAAGGCCAGCTTCCAATTAAAGGCTCATTTCTATATTTCTTTGGGGACTAAAACAAATGCTTACTATTAATTCATGTTAAAACTTCTACCGTAATGTAAAACCCATCATAGTAATTAACTGCTGTTTGATTTATGTATGTGTAATATATATAAATGTGTGTGTTCATGAATATATACGTATATATGCATATATATATGTATATATTCATAATCATTATATATAATGATTATCGTCATCATTATTGTTATCATTATTATAATTACTTGCAGAAGAAGAAGAAGAAGAAGAAGAAGAAGAAGAAGAAGAAGAAGAAGAAGAAGAAGAAGAAGAAGAAAAGGAAGAAGAAGAAGAAGGAGAAGAAGAAGATGATGATGATGAAGAAGAAGAAGAAGAAGAAGAAGAAGAAGAAGAAGAAGAAGAAGAAGACGACGACGACGACGACGAAGAAGAAGAAGAAGAAGAAGAAGAAAAAGAAGA
>NC_068983.1:154030198-154038791 GCF_001194135.2 Octopus bimaculoides | reverse complement strand
GACGACGACGACGACGAAGAAGAAGAAGAAGAAGAAGAAGAAGAAAAAGAAGAAGAAGAAAAGGAAGAAAAAGAAGAAGAAGAAGAAGAAGAAGATGATGATGATGAAGAAGAAGAAGAAGAAGAAGAAGAAGAAGAAGAAGAAGAAGAAGAAGACGACGACGACGACGACGAAGAAGAAGAAGCTAACCCTATTTTGCAGAAAAAAGTGTTGGCGGCCAGCTATGAGACTCGAATTCACACCTCCGTGATTACGCGTCGCGGTGCTCTAGACCGGCCTTATCCTGTTCAGGCTATATTATTAGCATTATCCTGCGTTTGAGGATTTAAAATCACTTCTTTAACTTTCTAAGACATCTCAGCACTTCTAAAAGCAAACTTCGTTTGTTTGTTTATGTTCATCGTAATTTTAATTTAACATATGATAGCGTCTCATAAAACGAGATTTCTATACATCTTAAAATTTGCAGAAGTATGTGGGGTGTGGGCGTTTTAGCTTAATCGGTCTAGAGCACCGCGACGCGTAATCACGAAGGTGTGAGTTCGAGTCTCATTAGCTAGCCGCGAACATTTTTTTTCTGCAAAATATGGGTAGCTTATCCTGTCCAGGCTATATTATCAGGATTATCTTGCGTTTGAGTATTTAAAATCACTTCTTTATATTTCACCATATTTTAGCAGATCCCAGACAATCCTATTTGTAGAAGATTTACACGACGACCCATGGATCATGTCACTGCTTGTCAACCTGTTTGATCGCAGAGTAAACGATGACTTTCGGTTGCATAATTTTGGAAGGCCATATCAGGAAGGCGTTAATCAATGCGATGGGTACCAGAAGAAGTATTCCAAGTCTAACCATACACGGTAGAAAATAGCGCTTGTGGAAAAGTATAAAGTCTATAAAAGTTTTATTTATATACTACTAGAAGAGGGTTTCTGCAAGTAAGTTACTACCAGACAAATAAACATTTAGATATTTTTGCAGTTAAACGACCCTTCTAATTATGCTATGGGACACTCGTGACTTCCAAAAAATCGAACTTAAATGTTAATACTTTTTCAAGTTTTTCAATTTCAACTAACATTTTTCTCATCCCATTTTTGAAGATAAAGCAATTGCCAACATGTTTTCTGGGAAATTTGGAATATGTGGTGTAATAGAAAGCTGAAGAACTGAAAATTTCTTAATACTTTAGAGCTTTAATTTCAACTAATCTTTTAAATTAAATATTATATACTCAGACATCTAATTCAATAGAATGTTGATTACTATTCTTAGTGCTATATACTGTTACTAAAACTTTACGTTATGCCTGAATAACTTTCATAGGGTAATCGTTGTCAGTAATCTAAGAACAAAATAAAAACTATACGAAACATTGCACATTTGGGAAGAAACGATAGTAGAATGATGGGTCCATGACATCATTTCACCTAGATGATTTCTCTTTCCTAAAGGTTAAATAGATTGTACTGGGCCTTCCGTGTAAGTTCAGATAAATAGGAGGCTGACAAAGTGACCCATAAACAACAGATGCAGAAAAGGAAACCATTGCTTTGCCATTCGAAAGAAAACTTCTTAATCTAACCTTTGTAATACACCTAAAAGATGATTTCTAATTATACACAGTACTAACAACTTTTAAGCATGTGGAGCGTAAATATATTGATTTTTACATGTGAGAAAACGTCTCTAACCACAACTGGCGCCTCCTTCAGAGAAATAAAGCTGTTAATTTCTGTTTGGTAATTACAACAGTAATAGTTAAATTCGGTAGCCACAATCTCGACATACTATCATAATTGGTAAACGATGTATAAGTTACATTTCTGTAGAGATGAGTCGGCACTCTGGATTCAGTTCTGAAATGCTATAAGAAATGTAAATGCCACTGTTTTATTTTCTCTCACCTTTAAGATATATTTTGAGCTTGTAATGAATATGACAATTACTAGACACAATATGTTACGTCCGTTAACACCTTTCGATTTTAGTTGGGGACAAATTCATTTCTGTAGCTGAGCTAATCTCAGGATAAAGGCATGAAGTTCACCTAATCTTATTTTCCTATCCCGAATCCGTTCTTACTTAGTACTCAGATGTGAAAATCAATAGAACAACTAAGATAAGTGCATCAATATCCGAATAGAAGATAGTTTGAATAGTTTGAATTGGAAACTGAAAACTATTAAGCGCCGTTTAGATAGTTTATAATTAAATTCACACTTTGTAGTTAGACACTGAAGTAAAGGGAAGAGAAAAAGAAAAACTCAGTATGTCTGAAGTGGTTATATAATATAATTTTGGCCTATCTCATTGGTTGAGGATATGTTTCCTTTCATTTTGATGTATAAGATCTGGCATTTGTGCCAATTAGATTGCATATATCTACTCCGTGCTCTCTTTCCTAACATTTTCATCAATATCTTTCTGTAAGAAATAAATCTATCTCTTCTGTTTTTATCCGTCTCTAATAGTTCTCCTTTTCTTGTGTATCTTTATATTATTTTTTCCAGGAACTTAACTGGACAGCTCGTAAATAATCTAATCTTCTGTTTCTTCAAATTTTCTATACAAGTAACAAATTTGCTACTAGAATATTTTCACGTTGTTTTTTCCGTTTGAAATTGTTTGTTTCGATATATTTTTTTAATGATGTCAGGTGTAAAAACATTAGTCTATGCTATTCCAATAAGTCTTTCTACACAATATTCTAAACAATGTTACACAAGAACACGAGAATAAAAATGTAGTAACTCTATTGTGTCTGTCCGTAATTGTCTGATGCAAAATGTTTTCTCCCTTTTCTTCTTTCACAGTTTGGGCAAAACGTATAAGAATCTAATCTGATGCTTTTTAAAAGTATTCAGACTTGTGAAAAATTTATAGACATTATTAAAATCTTTTTCTTAAGAATGATTTGTTTTCCATTTTCATTTGCTTCCTCAATTTTATCAATACAATTTTTCTGCAAAATGTAGAATTATTCGTTCAAAACTATACGGTATTAATTTTTCTCATAATGTTAACAAAAATTATTATAGAAAGAAATTTATCTCGTCTATTGTGTTTGTCTTTAAACGCCTTCTCAAATGTGTCCACATTAGGCTAACTTTTCTGAGTTTCAAATTTATTTTCTGTATTTTTTTATATATATATATATTTATGTTATAGATCGGACAGATTTTGCATTAGAAATTTTCAATATTTTCGGGTTACGCATCATTTATTCCAATAAAATTATATTATATATAGGAACAATATGATGACATTAGTTTGTGATTCTAGTTGCTTAATTTGATATCAAACCTATAGCAGCGCCTATAAAATTGAAATTAACAGTAGACTTCGAATTAGTTGCCTTATGTAAATTTGAAAGGAAAAGTTGCAAATCCCCATTTTATTCCTCCCTATCGTCGTCGTCGACGGGATTCTTCTCCGTTCTTAATCATCATCATTGTAAATCATTTTCATCGTCGTTGTCATGAAGAGTAACAGAAGCATCAGATCAATAAGATCATCTTTTTAAACCACTTTATCACTCTCGTACCAATCACCCCTATAACTTTTGTATTAGAATGGAGCTCTGGAAAAATAAGGGATATTCAAATATAATTACGTTACTTATATACATATGCGCACGTTTTAAGTTCAAATTCGGTTTAAAACTTGCCTTGCGTTGTTTCTTGATCAATAATATGTATATCAGTTTCAGAACTATTTCGTATCAGCCGGACCATTTTTCTAAAGTTAGTTAATTTTGTGCGAGCATGAGAATCAAAATGATTGTCATGGATTATGAACAGGTATTATGAATTATATAACATGAAAATAAACAGTAAAGTTATTACAGGAGTTAATTGCTACCTGAACATTATATGTTTTGATTCTGGACAATTTATAATTATTTTATTATGTAAAATGTATATTACTATCATAAACAACACTATAATTCCACGTTGAAGTGATAAATAAATGTATGTATGTACGTATGTATGTATGTATGTATATATATATATATATATATATATATATATGTGTGTGTGTATATTTGTATGTATATATGTATATAAGTAAGTATATGTAAATAGGTATGCATATAAGTATGTATATATATAAGTGTCAACGTTTTACAAGGAAAACACAGGTGATGAGGCAGAAAGTTTATTCACCTGTCTTACTGTGTTTCGTTGTTGCATGAGATTTTGCTCTCGATTAGAGATGTTATCTGTTCAGAGTTAGAAACAAATCCTTTAAAAATGTGTTTTGCTATTGTCATAATATCAAACATTGCTATTTTACAACAAAAGAAGAGCAATCAAGTCAAAATTGTCCATATGCTGTGATGTTAATAACCATCACTAGAATCATTACAAAGATCACCACCAAAGTATCACCACTATGTCCATATATAAACCACCACCACCACCACCACCACCACCACAACCAGACAATAAGACTTGCTTTAACTGCTTTAACAGCTTCGTAATTTGGAAAATGTTGCTGATAATGACGTCAAGCATCATTAGCAGTAATTCATTAACACGATTCTAGAAAAGAAAATGTCAACTTTCAACACCCTTTTCAATAATTCAATGAGAATACGTAAATGCCTTCTTTCTAGAAATTCAGAAATAGTCAGCGATAAACATTAAAAAAGACATAACACAAGACGCCACAAAACCAAGCTTTAGAAATACTCTCTGTCTGTGATTCTTTAAAAGTCATAAGCAAGCATGGGCTAGTAATAAACTAGGTGTTCTAAAATAGAAGGCTTTCACAGCATTTTCCACCTTGGATTGTGCAAAAAAATAGGAGTGTAAAATTGCATTTATAGCAAGCGGTTATGCTAAACGCGTTGCACTCTGTACGAGAGAAAGTCGTACAGATCAGATAATGAAACAAAAACAGTTACATGTAGTATAAAGGAAATAGAAAGGAAATAGAAAGAAAAAGACATGACATTCACTTATAAAAATATTTCTAAGTTGCATGGTACAGAAGAAAAAAAAAATCTTGTAAATATCATGTTAAATAATGAATAAGATATTTACTTAGCAATTAATTAATTATATGTAGTACATTACACATGAATGGAGAAAAAATGATTGAAAGGTGCTATTAGAGATGCATTAGATTAATAGTTGTTAATAGAAAGCTGAATGTCAAATATAAGATAATAAATATCAATATTCTAACTGCTTCTGTATTAATAGCAGTTAAAATATTCTGAATTGGGTGTTGAGTGTATTAGCTATACAACATATGAATATATAAATAATATGTAGGCAAATATTCAAAATGCACACCCAAATGCTAACCCTGAACAACTATTTCTCAGAAATATAATGATGTAAAAATCATGTTCAGCTGGAAAATTATTACAAAATATTTATTCTAATACTACAGAAAATCTTGTTAAGAATGAGAAGAAAAGAAATGATACAAATAGCTACAAAATAGGAACAAGACAAAATAATACGCCTAAGTAATATAAGGATATATAGAGCAGAGTGCAGGTAATAAAAATGCTTTGAGGTATAAACTATAGGAACAAAGATTTAGAATATATATATATATATATATATATATATATAACGTGAGAGAGTTAGGGGTTGGGGGTACAACCCACTAAGGGATAGTATCTATCCAGTATACTGCTGGGAGGGTACCCAATTATTGCTACGCTAGTGCTATACTAGGTGCAATCAATGGGAGCGGGTAAAAGTGGAGGTTTTACCCAAAATTTGTGTAACAATTAGAAAATGGAGGATAATATGCTGAACCCAACTACTTGCAGACGGTGTATCCCGTTGAATTCATTAATTTAATTCATAGCAAAAGTGACAAAGGGAGGAAGAAAAGAAAAAGAAAGAAAGAACCAAAGCACAGGTGTCCATGGCAGACTATGTTATTTTGCCAACATGGTTTACATATAGAAGTACAAAGTACATAAGGAATTAGAGGATGAACATATATATGTGTGTGTGTGTGTGCGTGTGTGTGTGTGTGTGTGTGTGTGTGTGTATGTATAAGAAAAACTGAGGTGACAAGCTGGAATAATTCGACAATAGATAAAATGCAGAAATCCCCATTGGATGAAAAAATGGTTGACTGAAAGCTGTGACTATTTTTATAAACGGAGTCACCTTAGAATATCCAAAAGGAAAAACCAAAATAGAATAGAATCTTACCCAGAATTAAGTACACATAGAGGCATAATATATTTAGAATTTCAACCCATATGGAATAGACATTTCTCCTACCTGATTTACTGATTCCAGTGAAAATAAGTGATTTTCAAAAAAGCTTCTGAGTTCATACGAATATCAGAAGCTATAAATAGAGATCGAACTTGAATATGGGGATAGAAAATAGAAGCAATGCCCATAATAAGAGATGCGTTGGGAATAATAAAAATGTTGACAACTGAGGTAGAACAAAAACGTATTAAAAGAAGCATATGAAACAAAATTCACCATCAACACTTGGAAAATAAAACAAGGTACTGAAATGATATTGCATAGTGTGCACAGAAGGCGGACAACTTTTCCTGATAGGTTTACAGATAAAGGAAATATGGTATACAATATTAACAAAATACAGTACTTAAAAATTACAAGTAATTTCTTTTTCAACACTCATACATTCCTCTTCAATTACCTCTTCAATTACAGCATATTTCTGGAATACTGGCTGAAAGATGGATATGTAATTTGAATCACATCACTATCAGTTAAGTTTGGCAGAGTGTTTAGTGCCGAGACAGGTTTTGGAAGTAGACTAGAAACTAGTTGCGGTTTTCGGTTGACTTCATTATATCTAAGTGGTTATCTGCTTCTTTGGATAATTTTCATGTTTTTCATCTATCAAATCAATAAATATACTAAGGCATAAACACACACACACACACACACACACATGCGCATGCAAACGATCACATCAATATATTTTATATGATATATTTGTAAATTTATGTGAGTACACACACACACACGTACGTAAGTATTTATGTATATACGTTTCAGTATATATCCATTCAGTTTTGTATATGACTCTATGTAACTGGCTACAATAATGTTCTTTGGAGATCGGTTATCGTTAACTAATTATATGCATTTAAAATATTTGTCGTTGCGCTTCACAAGCCATGCGCACCCATCGTCTCCCTCTTCAATTTGTTCCAAAAAGTTAGCCCAGTTCTTAAAAGTCTTGATGAGTAGTTTTTGTCTTCAATTATATACTCTCACGATTTCTAATCCTTTTATGGGCACTTCTGCTTTTAAGTTAATGGGTTAGAAGTATTTACCTTAAAGGACCTGAATCAGGTCTACATTTTTCTTGTACGTGATGCAAACAAAATTTTCAGTCAGTTGCCTAAATTTCACAAAGCTTTATCATTAACACATCGCTTTCGCGTAAATAGATGAATCGCTTCATCATGTTCGTCAACACCGTCCGCCTTGTATAAATTATATACCCAGCAGCCCCGGTATAACAGTTAAATTCTTAGTCACATCTATCTATATTAACTACATTAACTTTTGTCTCGCCACTCTCTTAGAAAATAACTAGACGAGACTCCTAACTAGATTTTTACTCATAGCATCTAAATCATATATCCTTTCAGTTATTTAACAATGAATCACAGTTCGATTCAGTCAAAACAACTGGTCTGCTGCTACACACCTCGAAGCTACTTTTGAAGATATCGGCTGTTGATATCATTGGGCTGAGCTCGAATCTATCCGCACGCTTAACATTTCTCTACGTTGCTTGTATTCAGCAGCAGAAGGCATATTCTAGAAGAATCGACCGTATAGAAATGAAACGGATTAATGTTTGATTTCAAGACTAGAGATTTCGGTCATTTCAAAATATCGTTTTCTTTGTCGTTCTTTGTAGAACTCTTAATTTGAGGAAGTAATACAGCATTAGGTATGTATGTAAGCACGTATATATATATATATATATATATATATATATATGCATACACACATACATAATGCTTTATTACTTCCTCAAAGCAAATGGTGATTAGCTTTAGGTGAAGTGGGGAGTCCGATACCGCTTGCCCTCTTTTGAGTTCCCTGCCTTGATATTGGATCATCTGGGATCTTGGATGACAATAGGTCAAGTTGTTTCTTGAAACATCTCTCTCCACTCCATGGAGATCCCCTCATATGCTTTGCCAAGGCGTTAAATAGCTGCGGGCCCTTGAATCTCAAGCTATTGCGGTAAATGGTTCTCGCCTCAAATGAGATAAGTGAGACTTTTGGAAGAGTAGAGTGAGGTACAATTCGAGGTCTGGTATAATTGAGAGTTCCAAAGTTTGGTACCAGCCCTCCAGTATTATCCACACACATATCACTGATTACCTCTCCCGTCTTCGCTCCAGGGAGTAGAGCCGTTGCTCTCTCTCATTCTCTCAAAGCTGTTCCATTGATGCAATCTTCCACGGGTAGCATCACTGATCCACCTATATATATATATATATACACGGCAATAAGAAAATGGAGGGGATCCAAAGGTGATATGCATCAACTGTTGGACATTTTATTATGTCGATATATATATATATATATATATA
>NC_068983.1:154028367-154029164 GCF_001194135.2 Octopus bimaculoides | reverse complement strand
AGTAAAAAACAAACCTGCCTTTAATTAATTGGGTACGACGTTTCACGGTTAAGCGTATGAATTCCCCCATTCCGATCTTCAGCCACAATATTCTAATGGATATCGCTATCCATTAGAGAAAAAATTGTAGTTTTGGAATCAGTAGTTCTTTAGCTGCTATTTCTGAATTCTCAGTATGTTGGAGAGGCAGGCTACTGCTAATCCCTATATATTTATGATTATAAATGGTTTTACCGATAAAGGTTTTTTTCATACTGCGCTACCCGGCAAAATTGTTAATTATTAATTTTATTACTAATTGATGATTCCCTGCCCTATATATCTATATTGTTAGTAATATCTCTAAGGTGCGCAACAAGTCGTACGGGACTTTTTTCTATGCCGGACTATTTATGACACACGCTGAATTAAATTCATTGGGGTGAGAGATTTTAAACTCACTGGCCGATAAATTTCTTAGTGTCTGCCTCACGTGGTCTTGATGTCGCATGGTCAAAATTAACGTGAGTTATTTAGACATTGGCAAATTTATTAGAATATTGTGGCTGAAGATCGGAATGGGGGAATTCATACGCTTAACCGTGAAACGTCGTACCCAATTAACTAAAGGCAGGTTTGTTTTTTACTCTTCTCTTATGTTTTTTGTTCTGTGTGTACCATAGATATCGCTACCAATTAGAGAAAAAATTGTAGTTTTGGAATCAGTAGTTCTTTAGCTGCTATTTCTGAATTCTCAGTATGTTGGAGAGGCAGGCTACTGCTAATCCCTATATATTTATGATTATATATATATATAT
>NC_068983.1:154026835-154028007 GCF_001194135.2 Octopus bimaculoides | reverse complement strand
TCAACTTGTCATGCCACAAAAGATAACGGAAATTACCACGTGCTCTTGCAGAAAAAAGGAATGTAAACTATGAATGTTAATCTTAATTATAATTTGAATTTAATTTTATTAATAGCTCTTTTCTCTCTACATATTCCATTCTAGTATATATCTTTGCTAAGATTTTTCAAAAACCTGAAACATATAAAACAAAACCAATACATTTTCCCTTTAATGTATCTATATAAAGGAAAAATTAAAATGTACTCAATATATATATATATACACACACACGTACTTATGTCTTCGAGATGAACAGCGACTGATTCACTAAATTTTTTCGAATGTTTATTATCTTTTACTTTCTAACTCGTTCAATTCCTGACGGATACAAGTGTCAGAAAAATAGTACGATTGTACGGTTTCATGCACATGAAATATAAGAATGAATGAATACCTTTTTAAATGAAAATATGAACACTGTTCGTTAGGCAAATGAGCTGGCAGATTCTTTAGCACGCCTGACAAGATTGTTAGCGTCGTTTCGTCGGACTTTACGTTCCGATTTCAAATTTCGCCGAGGTCTACACTGTATTTAAGCCGTTCGAGAACAGGAATCGTTGTAAACGACTTAACATCATCTCCGAAATTGCTAGTCTTGTGCGAAAAATTGAAACCGATATTAATACTATTCTATCAAGATTGATATGGTCAATTCAATCGACCTACATATCCAGAGTAAATGTTTAAAAACTATATATTAGATTCACTGGTGTATTAGGAATCAAACATATAAGTTCCGCCACTGATTTTTCAGCCGTACATTCAAAGTAATATAAGTAAATAACAACGCACTAATAATAGTGCTCGGCCTTTTTCTCCAGATTGTACGCAACTGTATCTATCTATCTATCTATCTATCTATCTATCTATCTATCAAGACCCTTCGACATTGCACGTTCGGTCCGTCAGGGATGCCCCCTCTCGTCGCTTCTGTACGTGTTGACTCTCGAGCCACTACTGCGGAAGCTGGCGACGCTGAGGGGCATCCCGCGAGAGTTGGGATGCGGGACGAGCGTGTCGGCATACGCGGACGACGTCACCGTCATAGTGTCTAGCCAAAAGCACATCGAGCTTGTCGGCGAGACACTGAGAGACTACGAAGCGGTAACGGGAGCGAAAATCAACCGGGA
>NC_068983.1:154023838-154024412 GCF_001194135.2 Octopus bimaculoides | reverse complement strand
TATATATATATATATATATATGCGTGTGTGTATGTGGCTGTGTGCGTGCGTGTGCTTGTACGAGAAACATTCATGTGTGAAAGTGTATGTGAGAGAGTACGGTTTGTTTAGCGAATTTTCAGAATCTTTATAGCATTGCAGTGTTTGTTCCGGTTCTCTAGGTTTTAGAGTTCAAATCCCGCCAGGGTCAACTTGCATTTCATCCTCTTAGGCTCAAGTCATATCTCCCTCTCTCCCTCTCTCCCTCCCTCTTCGTCTCTCATTCTATGTGTATACTTCTCACTTCAGCTCTAGATTTTCTCTACGTATTTCATTTCTAATATTAAAACCCCAACCTCGTCACAGTATGTTACGCTATCACCATTTAACAATTCTTTGAAAAGATGGAGGATACAAGCGCCTGTTGAATACTCAAGTGTCAGCTTAATTTCGCGAGAACTAATTATGATCGTGCAACTGACTGTTTCCTTTACAAGACCAACAAAATATTTATCTCTCTTACATATATATATGTATATATATATATATATATATATATATATGTGTGTGTGTGTGTGTGTGTGTGTGTGTGTGT
>NC_068983.1:154015521-154021548 GCF_001194135.2 Octopus bimaculoides | reverse complement strand
TATATATATATATATATATATATATATGTGTGTGTGTATGTGTGTGTGTGTGTGTCTGTGTCTGCAAGATGGGTTTCTTTCAGTTTCCGGATGCCAAAACCATTCAATATCTGTGTCGGTCCGGGTTTAGAGTAGAAGATACTTGCTCAAAATGATGCAGTAGAACTGAAACCGAAACCAGGAATCTTATAACACAGCTTCCCCTGCAGCCATAAAAATGCATGCATATTTTCTTACGCACCCACATATATTTCTTACATATAATATAAACAGACACATATTCATAATCGCACCTGTGCACATACACACATACACACAAACACACACACACACATCTTTAGAGAGGGAGAGTGAGAAGGAGTGGTGTACGTGTGTACATGCCTGTGTTGTTGTAAGGCTTATATAAAAATTTATTTATATATAAATGTTTAAAAAATGTTATGTAATTAGAGAAAACAAATAAATAAATGCGGTCGCAGATCTCATTACTCTGTTCGGAAATTGTTCCGCGAATAATATTCATAAGATTTTATAATTGTGTGTCTTTCAAGTCATGAGAAATATACTGATTCCGGAAATTAAGGCAAAGAAATTGCAAGCATTTTCAAAAGAATATTTCTACATTTCAACGATTGTACTGATTGTTGGTTTTTGTTGATATTTCTTCTAGCAAGACTTTATTGATGAAGAAAAATTAACGTTGAATATATGTGGCCAGTAACTCTTTGACACCATCAATTTTTACTGAACTTTGAAGATGAGATGCCTGACAAAGAATACAGAACTTTAATTTATAGTTTATAATTGCAAAAACACACAAAATGAGTATAATTTTATTTTAAGATTGCCTTACATATATATCATTATTTTTTTATGGTTATTTTCAATGTTGTTGTTTTTAGTTTTTTGATGATTGAACAATGAAACACATCCTCATGATTCTTAAACGAATAACATTTTTACTTCCTTTCATGGACACTTCGTATATATGCAGAAACTTTTTTTTACTGAAAACAAAGAAATCGTATATTTTAATTCATAAAGTTTCAAATGCTTTATTTATACTTAGTAACTATTTGTTTTATTCTTTCCATACAAAGATGCTTTCTGATATTGTTAAAAATACTACACAGAATAATGAAACGAAATAAATGCATTGAAGGGCCTGATATTATCACTTCAACCATTTTTTTCAAAAGTTAAAATATATCATGCAATCTTAACGTTAAGGCACATGATATAGTTGGTGTTGTGTGGGTGTACGTTTTATACTCCACAAATATCTTTACATTTCTACAGTAGATATTCTAAAACAGAACTGACGTGTCCATATAACTATATCAACTCGAACTGAATTGAAATTTTAAGTATTTATTTGAGAATCGATAAGACATTCCTGGTATCTCCAAACTTGAAGGGATAGTTTTGCTTCATAACAATAGAGACTATGTTTGAATTCCTATCAAATCGTCACCTGAAATTGCTGGAATTGATTAACCTAACCAGTAAATGTTAGATGTGAGAATAAATTAATAACATTTCTTTCTTATAACGCGTACAGAATATACTCTGTAATAAAGTGCTTCATCTCAGCCATTTTAATTTAGACATGATAAAATATTTTACTTAGTTATTGACCAAAGAATTTGAATTTTGTCTCTCAGGTTAGAAGATATTTATTTTGGGTGAGGGTATATTTATTCTATATAAGATAAAAGGATGCACTATGACGGCAGTCCACACGTCATCCTGCACAATTCAATAATATTTTCTATAGACTCTAGTAAAACGCAAAAAATATTATAGATAACGTTTGATTCAGTAGGAAGGAAAGTTATATATTTGCGCTCATACGTCTACTAAGTACGTAAAATCACTAGTGCAGTAGGCATTTAATACTTTCATCTTACTATAAATTATACACACATTCTATTCTCTTTGCAAAATAAGAGCAGTGACTTTCTATACATACATATATATGTTAAGTATATGTCAGTCACGTATCTTACAGAAAAAGATTGTAGCTTACTATATATATATATAGGATGAAATGCAAAGGGTCTGAGATGTTTGAACTAGGTACACGGAAAGATGAAACTGAATATTGTAGCCTACTGAAACAGGTATGTCATCTCGGTATGACAAAGTAATGTTATATAACATTGACAAGGGACCTGAGAATGAGTAACGGATGGATTAAAGGTGATAAATGTAACGGTGCTTAGCACTAGCACAGATACTGATATTCAAATATTTCAATGTAATATGAAGAGGGGAAAGAGAAAACTAAGACTGATCCTTAAACTGGCGTGCTCATATTTTGCACGTAGGAAACTAGCCCTAAATAATATTTTATCATATATCATTCTCGTTCACTTAAACATGTAACAAGAAACAATCCCATGCTTATTATTATGGTTTCTAGCACTATATTTTTCAATGTGTATTTTCCTCTTAAAAGGTCGGGGTCTTTTTTTTTTTGGAAAATCTGGTTGAAATTTTATCAAAGCAGAGCACCCACATAGAGGGAGTATTGTGGGTTCGACTTTGTAAACACTTCCTGAAATGCAAGCAGAAAAAAAAAATACAAATCATACGCAGGATGGTTACGATTACCGGAGAGTCTCGTTCAGTATTCAACTGCGATTCACCGCATCATAAAACATTTTTGCAAAAAATAATTAAAATATATTAGCAAGAAGACCATTCAATAAAAACAATAGATATAGGAAAGTGTGTGTCGAGTAAGTTATTAATATGTATACCAGCAAATCCCTAAAAAAAAAGAATGCAATTGCAGCTGAGTTTATAAATTTTACACAGTATAGAGAAATTCTCGCGCGTGCGCGCACACACACACGCGCACGCTCACGGAAGAAAAATAAAAAAAAATCATAGGAAGCAAGCCAAAATGTTATTATGAAGAAAACCAGTTTGGTGGTTTTGACAGACTAACATTTTTCAATGCCTACAGGCAGTTTTGTAGTTACCGTTCTTTCTAAGACTAGAAGCACAAAAATATCTCGCTTTGCTTCATTCTTCAATTATAATATACTGATTGATTTCAATTTTAATGATTTTGATTGTCTTAATTCCTACTGACAATCACTACCCCTAAGATGCTGGTGATAACTCACTTTCTTCCACTCTGTTGAATTGTTATAATTATCATTTATCTTCCATCGGTTTTTATCAGACTTGCGTTTGACTTTTTTTAAATGATTATTTCTTTTTTATTATTTTGTAAACGCATTTATCCAAAAATAAATAAAACATATCATCTCATTAATATGTCACATAAATACTTCAGTCATTACTATAAATTTTTGTTTAATTTTAATTTATTTCATTATCTTTAATTGTTTGATTCTGATCGTCGTTTAATTAATTTCCACCACAAATAAATCAAAACCTACTTACGTATTCTTTCAGATAATATTAACTATTTTCTTCATTTCCAGTCTTGTTGCTCAGTTGCTCATGGCTAGTCCTGTCATAGCATGTAAACTGTTATTATTTGAAGTTGTAAATTTAGAATCATATTTAGCTGTATATCTATATGAATATATGTGTGCATGCATATATATATATATATATATATGTATGTATATATATCGTATATATATACGCATACATACACACATATATCTATGTGTGTATATATCTTTCTATATATGATTATAAATAGTATATATATGCATATATATATATATATTTATATATATATATATGCATATATGGATACGGACCATATATGTGTGTGCGCGTGTGTGTATCTATCGAAGAAATGCATTCTAGCATTGGTAAGAAACTTACCTATTTATCTTCACGGGCCACTACAACATAGGTCTTGCAAACGCTGGATACAGGAATAAAATAAACTATCATTTCACATCAATCTAATACTAGTAAACGTAATTTTAGAAAAAAACAATATTAGATTGTCTCATAAACTAAAGATAAATAAAGAATAATCAATATACAATTATAATGATCCGCACAATGATACAAATATACATAATAAACATATTGATATGAATAATCAATTAATCACCTCCAAAACCAGCACCACTTCTAATCCACGTAATACTCTGATTAATAAGAATATTTAACCAGATACTTATCTCATTAACTCTGAAAATTTAAAAGGGATTATAAAATACCTGTAAATCACAATCACCCTGAAAAATCTAATAACATTTGGTTAATTATTACTTATGCAATAGAGATTAAAAATAACAACAAATCTATATTTAAAACCATTCATAAATACTTTAACATTGATACAGTGAAATCATAAACCACAAAACTGTCAAGATTGGTTTTAGCCTAACTCATAAATTATTTACAATTATATCATCAATTCACAAAAGAAAATTGAATAAATTCTACACCAGTAGAAACGCCCATAACAATAATTCTACTAATTCCCCCAAACAGAAATTATATCTCCCAAACACCAATAACCCTAATAATAATGCTCATATAAATCCCAATAATGAAACCATAATAGGCCATACTAGCGCAAGTAATACCAATTTTTCTTATAGATTCTCACAAAACAATAGTTATGAAAATTTTGACTGCGGAGTTAAAACTAATTTCAAACTTAAGAATTCATGTTAAAGTAAAAAAAATGTAGTATATCAATGCACTTTATAGCTCAGGGTAAAAGGTATTTTTATATAGGCTCGACTGATAATAAGGTTAAGATTGGGATGGCTAACCATCTCCAAACTTTTAAGAATAATCAGAAAACCAGCTCCACTGGATTAAGTAAATTGATATGGGAATTAAAAGATAATAATATTGAATTTAAAATTAAGTGAGATATCATTGCCTCCGCACCGGCTTATAAAGTTTACAACAAAGCATGTCATCTTTATATCACGAAGGGTTCTTCATCATTATATCTAGGAATACTCTACTTAACTTAAGAAATGAGAAAAACATTTCTTCTGTTCACGCAGGAAAATATGTATTTTCTAAATATAAGTAATTGGCATATCACTCTCACTGAAATATTTGTATAATCACTTTAACTCGTTAGCTCTACTGGTATAAATTACCTCCCTCCCTAACTCTCACTTAATTATACTACCAATAATATTAATATCATCCGATTCACCTAAATTTAACATAATTTTGCAACCATTACTTCAATTAAATAACCACCTTTCATATCATTAGTAACCTTCCTTCAACATTTGAACATACACTCTTGGTAACATTAATAACTGCTTGACTATTATTCATACATTTGAACATGCGCACTTGACAACATTCATGACTGTTTGACTATTGTTCCAAAATTACCTTGCATTAATAAGCACGTTAACATATTCTTAACAGCATATTAATACCAATTGTATACACACATATATGTATATATGCTTGAATATATGTATGTACACGTATACGCGGCGCTGTGTGTGTAAGCTGCAAATACATGTATATATGTGCGTGCATATTTGTAGAGATATATTTGAATATACATAAATATACGTATAGATATATATGTAGATATATGCCTGTGAATATATGTGCGTGAATGTATGTGTATATATGTACATGTATTAGGACATGAATATGTTAGTTTTTATATGTAAGTGTATGTATGGATGTATATGTGCATCTATACTATTTATATGTGTGTGTGTGAAGACATGTGTGTATGTGTTTGTGCATTTTTATACATCTATGTAGACATGTGTATATATGTATATATATATATATATATATATATATATATATATATATATATATGTATATGCGAAATATGTGTCTGCTTGTGTATATATATATATATATATGCATAAATGTATGTATAAATGTGTATATGTGTATATATGTATATATGTGTATATATATATATATATGTATATGTGCGTGTATACGTATATGTGTAAGGTGTGTGCAAATATGGATAAATGCATGTGTATATATATATGTATATATGTATATATGTATATATATATATATATATGTATATATGTATATGTATATATATATATATATATATATATA
>NC_068983.1:154013964-154014719 GCF_001194135.2 Octopus bimaculoides | reverse complement strand
GTGTGTGTGTGTGTGTGTGTGTGTGTGTGTGTGTGTGTGTGCAGTTATGCGTGTATTTATATGTGTGTGTGCATGTATATTTATATATTTGTGTATTTGTTTGTATATATATTTCGTACGTATGTGTATGTAGGCATACAAATGTATATCCATGTGTGTGGATGAATGTTTGTATGAGCGTGGATCTTAATGTGTAATATATGTGTACACACACACACAGATTTGTGTGCGGGGTCATTAACACATACTTATAAGTGGACTGGCATATGTGCCTATGTATTATGAACGTGAGCGTTAGCCATTCAACTACATAGTAATTACATTGAAAATTAAAAAAACAACAAAATTATAATGGAAAAATAATTAGGTAACTATAATCTATTGAAATATATATCAATATATCTCAAATAATATCAATCCAGACTCTTTTGTGTCTAAGACTATCTTTCGCTGTTATAGTAACATACAATAATAATAATAATGATATATAATTAAGTATCAGGGTCTTAGATAGCCTATAAACTGTGATATAACGTATAAAATATGTAATGATAATTATATTTTTGATGTACAGTAACTCTTCTATTCATTTAAAGATATTGATGTAAAAAAGTTGTTTAAAATGTTCTAATTCCGCAATAAATACGAATAGAAACTTACCAAAAAATTTCTTTCTTTACATAATTTATCGTAGGGAGAATTCCAGAATTCCGTAGCAAATATGGAGAATTCCTTAGATAAAATCTTCATAAGAA
>NC_068983.1:154009991-154013371 GCF_001194135.2 Octopus bimaculoides | reverse complement strand
ATGTTTCTGTGTGTGTTTATGTGTGTATGTATGCATATATCATGTCATCCCATAATTTCTGTCTGATTTTATCTTTTTCATAATTGAATGAAATTTACTAGTATTTTAGAATGTCTAGTCGAATTAAAATTATGTTTATGCATTTGTGTAGATTTAAACTAATTAAATATTATGTAACAGAATAATAGATTAATAATTTCTTTGATTAAAACCGTATCTAACATGGAAGCATCCAAAGAGCATTTGAAGTACGTAATGCTTTATGATTTCAAAAAAAGGAAACTCTGCAGCCAAAGCGACTCGAAACATACACTCAGTTTTTGAGAATGAATGCTTGAATGAAAGAACTTGCAGAAGATGGTTTGCAAAATTCAGAAGTGGAGATTTGAGCCGTGAAGATGAAAATCGAACAGGACGTCCTGTTGAGTTTGGTGATAAGCGCCTTGAGGCATTACTTGAAGAAAATCCGGTATTATCAGTTGAAGAATTGGCAATGAAGCTTAGGTCAAAACATACAACTGTTCATCGTCATCTTCAACAACTTGGAAAGGTTCCTAAACTTGGAAAATGGGTGCCTCATGAATTGTCTGAAAGCAACCTCAAATTCTGAGTTGACATCTGCTCTTCTCTCCAGTCTCGCGAACTAACTTCAGCCTTTTTGGATAGATTTAAGACTGATGCCGAAAAATGGATCTTCTATCGAAATATTAAACATTGTAAACAGTAGCTTGGTAAAAGGGAAAAAGCTCAACCACAACCGAGAAAGGAAAGTCATGGGGAAATGGTTCTTACCTCTATCTGGTGGGATTGCAAAGGAGTAATTCACTTTGAATTGTTACCACCTAATGTAACAACCAATGATCAAGTCTACTGTCAGCAATTAGTGCGTTTGAACTATGCTTTGAAGAAAAAAAGACCCGCTTTAGTGAATCGAAAAGGAGTGATGTTTCGTCGGGACAATGCATGACCCCACACTGCAAAGATCACATCACAGAAGATCGAAGAACTTGGTTGGGAAAAAAATCCTCATCCACCTTATTCTCTCGACCTTGCTCCTTCAGACTACCATTTGTTTCGTAGTTTACAGAATCATTTGGGAGACATAACTTTTGCAAGCCAGGAGGAGGCCGAAACTGACATTTCAGAGTTCTTCGCTTTGAAGCCAAAAGAGTTTTACATTGATAGAATTAAAAAGCTTGTAAATAGATGTGAGGAAGTCATAGATAATCAGGGAAAGTACATTGATGATTAATTTTCAATTAAATATAACATTTGATCACATGCTTTGTTTATACAAAATCCGGACAGAACTTATGAGATGACCTGAAATATATATATATGTATACGTATATATATATATATATGTGTGTATGCATACCTAAATGTATAAGTTAACGTGAATACGTGTTGATGTATTTGCGCATGCGTATGTATGTGTATATACGAATGTGTGATGATATGCGTGTACGTGTAAATGTATGTAATTATATGTGAATGTCTGTATATATATATATATATATATATATATATATATATATATATATATACATGCAGGTAGAGATTAATGAATGCACGTGCGTATATATGTGTGTGTGTAATTGTATATATACACATTTTCTCAACTTTATAAACAACTTGTATTTTACTTTCTTACCTTATTTATAATGTGATTTCCTCTATAATCTCTATTTAATGCATGCATTCTTTACTCTAATTCTATTTACCTACTGTATCTTACCTTCAACAAACCTTGAAACTCCTCGCCCAAATACATATAAATATGAATCTTAAACAGTGTCATTTGGTCTGCTGTGATGAATCTACAAACAAACATGCAAAACATCTGAAAGGACATTTTTTTCTCTCTGAAGAGGTTATGCTCAGAAATATGAACTTAATATTTAATTAATTTCACTGTGAGGGATAATGATCGATTTGTTGTTTATGATAAACTCTTATTAACTTCCCAATCTCCATTTTCTTATTCTTCTTCCTTTATATGAATATAAACTACAGTATATATATACACATTTTCCATGGAGAGTAAATTTTAGGAATTTTTAAGCCTATCACATGAGAACGTTCGTTGTTATACGCATCCGTTTGTGCTGAGAATGCACTACATTACGTAAAACTGTACGGGATTTCAGGATAAAGAAATGTACAAAACCTGGAAGGTAAATTATAAGGAAATCTTGATTGCTTTCTCCCTAGCAATATCCCTTGCATTTCTTGCAAGGAACTGCATTCTGCATGTATTAACTCTTTAACTATTTTACGCGAGAAAACTTGTACCTGTCCAAATTTATCATCCTAAATACACACGTATGTGTACATGCATATGCATACAAAAATGTGCGCACATCGGTACACACGCGTATACATAACAGAAACACACTCACATGTACATATATATATATATATATATATATGCACATATATGCAAATATATATATTAAAGCAGTATGGACAACAAAACCAAGACAGTACGTGTATTTAGTAAGAGTAAGGTGAATCAAATCTGAACACAACATTCTGAATGTTGCTTGGATTTACCTCGGACTATACATCACAACCTATATCTACACAAAAATACGGGCTAACACACACTCTCGAACAAAATGAGTTGTGAACTTTATTATCCTGTCTTTATTCTTCTATCTACAGTGTTATTTTTTATACACTGTGAATTCTCTGCCTGGAACTTTCCGACATATACACCTTATCTCTGATGAAATACTCAGTGTATGGAAATGCTGACCCATCAGCTGAAATATCCCAGAAACAGCTGTAAGACATAAATTGCTTATTCCTCTCCTTTTTTTATATTCGCCTTATTTTTATTAAATACTCTAAATGAGCTGTGATACTCGTCCTCCCTTGGGTTTACTATTCATTTTCCTTTAATCCATACCTGCTAACTCGGAAGCCTACGACGGATCCCTAGATGCAGGCTCAGCTGTGAACTCGGAACCTAACGGATAACCAATTAGGCTGGGCAAAAAGAAAACAAAACAAATGTCATGCAATTTAATCTTTTTCAGTAATTTAAGGGTGCTGAATCCGAATTTGACATCAGTTTTCAGATAGCACGTGTAGTGTTTTCAGTTATTTCACAGCATCAAATTTCCCAACCAATTGATAATATTGACAAAGTAGGAGGCTATTTGCTTTCGATTTTCATTCGTATACTCATCACTGAAACGAAAATAAGTGCTCATAGAAGGAAATGTAGGCTACCTTTTGAATTGCCACACAAGATGGGAATTTATTTTATTTTGTTATCGTTGTAATTATCTCTCTCTCACTCTTTCTCTCTCTCTCTCTCTCTCTCTCTCTCCCACACACACACACACACACACACACACACACACACACAC
>NC_068983.1:154009014-154009753 GCF_001194135.2 Octopus bimaculoides | reverse complement strand
ATGTGCAGTACATATATAGATATGTACTGAAGGTATCCAGCATTAATTTATGGAGATATACGTCTTTTATTCATAATGTTGATATAATGTATATAATTGATATCCAGAGAAGGACTTGAATAAGCTAGAGTGGTGGCAAAGATGGTGGATGTTCATGCTTGAAAACTCACACACACATAGACACACACATATCCATATATATATGATATATATATAATATATATATATAATAAATATAATATATATAATATATACAATGTATATAATATATATATAATAAATATAATATATATAATATATACAATATATATAATATATATATATATATATATGTATATATATATATATATATATATATGTATGAAGCAGTTACGTAATTCTATCAAGACCAAACACCCATATCTGTTGACAGGTGTCTAGTTTCATCATGGCAGTTCTCCAGCACATAAGTCCTGGTGTCAATGGCTGCTACACGTGACTATGATTTCAACTGGTTGAACAACCTCCCAATTCTTCCGATTTCCCCCCTTCTGACTACCATTTCTTAGTCAACATAAAAAGATCCCACTTAGCTGGGATTAGTATCTCAGTGTTGAGGACGTCATATCTGCTGCTGGTTCATTTTTTTTTTATTAAAAGGATGAAAGCTTCTTCACCAAATGAACACACACACTGCAGCACCGATGGAAGAAATTAATGTATCTCCAGCGAGGAAATGTTGGAAAATGATCGTCATTTG
>NC_068983.1:154006800-154008202 GCF_001194135.2 Octopus bimaculoides | reverse complement strand
TGTGTGTGTGTGTGTGTGTGTGTGTGTGTGTGTGTGTGTGTGTGTTTGTGTGTGTGTGTGTATGTATGTTTGTATAGACATCTATTTATATATATGAGTGTATATATTATGTTTGTATGTATATTTGTATGTGTGTTTTTACGTATGTATGTTATATGCATGCTTGTATGTATGTATGCATCGCATCGTTTATGGCTATTGACGGTAAAAATGTTTCTGAGGGAGAAATAAAGACTAACACTGAACCTTATTTAATGCATTAACCAACGTTAAAATTAATACAACGTTACAAAAATACAATCAGTTTTCGGAGAACAACTAATCTGAAAATGAAATACATAGACTTTATGTCTACATATATATTATGGTCATAAATATGCCCACCCAAATGATTCACTTATTCATTTGTTGTAATTACACAAACATCATCACAATTACATAACCACAACTTTTTATCTGTCTCAATACGATGAACAACATTCAAATAGTCTTGTTGGTCGCAACTTTTTTGACTAATTCTGTAATGAATATGTCACTTACAGTTTAATAAACACTCTTAAATTTAGGTGTTACAGAGCGATTCTTTCAACTCACCTTCAATAAATACTCAACTAATATAATAAAATCTCGCTTGGGATAATGCGTTTACCTAACTTTCACTCATTCATAGCAAACCGCCATTTATTCACCTACTCTCCTCCCATGACTTGTTAAAATTTATTCAAAAGTTTAACATTTTAAATATTTAGTTGGATAACCAAAGACTAAATACAATAAAATAAATATAATTACTCTTTACATATTACTAATGCGTCTTTGATAATATTCACGCCATAAATCTATGCAGAAACAACTTTACATATTTCTTTAATTAACGATGGTAAGCTAGAAAACACCCTGACTATATAAACAAATAATCAGGCCCTCTGGAATTACTCATTTTATTTGTACGCTTAATTATAATTCTTTGATCCTGCACGCATCCGCCTTTAAAATAAACATGATTTTAAATAAATATCTCTTATATTCTACTACTTATTCTGAAACAGAGACAATGGAATTCTTTACTTTTAATTGCAAACACTTGGTGAATAACGAATTATAACTCACCTTCATTCATTTTATTATTCTTCTTAAGTGTTGTCATCCTTCTTTTCTTCCAACCAAGAAACCATATGTGCGTACATTCAATTCTGTATTAATTCAATTATGAGCTTCTATATAGGAATATCCAATGACCAGATGACTTGAAGAGATGGCGGCGTAGGTTCCGACTCTGGCATCCGAAACTCGGATAAGTGTCACATATTTTTACAGATAAATTCTTCTATTTACATAATATCGAGATCTCTCTTTCTTTCTTTTGTTGCCTTTTCTATCAATATATATATATATATATATA
>NC_068983.1:153995282-154005166 GCF_001194135.2 Octopus bimaculoides | reverse complement strand
TATATATATATATATATATATATCACGTTGAATACACCGGTTCTCATCCAATCACTCAAGTTGAGCAACATCAAGGTTTGTAAGTAGTTAGATTTGTGACCGCTTAGGAAACCTAGGTGTTGTGAACACCTCGCACTTTTAGTAGGCACAGGCATGGCTGCCTGCTAAGAAGCTTGCTTCCCAACTACATGATTTCCGGGTACAGTCCCATTGCGTAGCACTTCGGGCAATTATCTTCTACTACACTCTCGGGCCGAGCAAAGCCTTGTGAGTGGTTTCGTTAGCCGGAAACTGAAAGAAGCCCCTCGCATTCATACTTACATGCATTGCTTCGATGACATGCATTGCACTCTCACACAAAAATAAATATTTGTTGATTGAAATCGAAAATATGTTGCATCTCAAGTCGTTTACAATACAATGATCGCAGGGGCACTTGGAGTGATTCAGAAAGGAAATGAAAATGATTTGGCGATGATCCATGGTTTGCCATCCACACAGGAAGTGCAAAAGATTGTCTTAACTGATACGTCACACGTATTCAGAAGAACATGTGTTGCTGTAGGTTTTCTTTCCTTTTACCCCTTTATTTTCTTTTTTTATATTTTTTTTCTATCTTCCTTTGTTCTCACTGTCTTTCTCCCCACCTTCTTTTAAATCTCTTCCTCAAATCTATAAATAAACAAATCTGGTGTATTTATTTCAGCGGCCTATCAGGGTACACAGTAAGTTTCTTTGCCCTAAGTGTCGGGAAGACACTCAGTAAGAACTGGAAGCAATGATGATGATGAATTCAAATTTTGGCACAAGGCAAGCAAGATTAGTGAGGAGATAAGTCGATTACATCGACCTCAGTACTAAACTAGTATTTATTTTATTGACCTCATTAGAATTGAAGGTAAAGTCAACTTCGGCGGAATTTGAATTCAGAGCGTAAAGGCGAACGACATGTCGCTAAGTATTTTGCCCGGTGCGCTAACGATTCAGCTAGCTTACTGCATTGAAAAATTAAAATCACCCATTCTACAATAGGTACAAGGCCTAAAATTTTGAGGGAGAGGGAATATCAATTAGACTGACCCCATTGTACGACTGATACTCATTTTATCGACCCTGAAAGGATTAAAGGCAAAGTCATCCTCGGTGGAGTTTGAATTCAGTACGTAAAGACGGATGAGATGCCGCTAAGTATCTTGTCCGGCGTACTAACGATTCTGACAGCTCGCCGCACTACTACTACTACTACTACTACTACTACTACTACTACTACTACTACTACTACTACTACTACTACTACTACTACTACTACTAATAATAATAATAATAATAATAACAATAATGCTACTGCTGATGATGATAATTTATGTATCTTTGTGTGTGTATGTATGTGCAAGTGTGTTTGCGGCTATTGAATTTGAAATCTACATTACATCGATTGCAGGTCTCACGTTGTTCCGTTCCTCAGATGGTGGTAAAGGAAAGAAGAAAAGTAGCCAATATACGTATCATATTACTTCACACATACATGTATCCATCTACCAGACCTTCACGTACTCACTATGTCACGTACACATTCACATACACACAATCGTCGTTGTGCTGTGATGCAAACACTAACATACACAGAGATCGACATATGACGTATCGGATAATAAACCTACCAAACTCTTAGAATGTTTGGACTGATTACCATCATATCATTTAGATGTACTTCGGTTTCTTTCATATGTTCTTTCAACATTCTTTAAAACTCTTTCATTACACAATTTCATAATCAAAATTAAATTACTTATATCACAATATTCTTGCTACTAATTTTCAACGCTATTTAAATCCGTGCTTTTGTAAACATCATCTTCGGTTGCTTATCACAAAAAGATACAGTAATTTATTCAATTTATTTTATCTATATCTCATTGTACTTCAACTATTTTATATTTTATCCGTTTTTCATTTTTTGTGATTTAATTTTAGATTTAAACTTATTTTTTCTATCACAATGGCTTTAAACACTCAAACATTTTTAAACCGATGCCTTTCAATATTCAGTCGATGAGAATTATTTCCCGTTCACTGAAAAGTTGTATGAAATCATGAACCACTACGGAATTATTTTATTATTCAAAGCCACATATATTTTATTCCATTATTCAAATGCAAATGTTTCCACTCACCCTAAACAATTTATAATGTTCTATAATATTTTATGAGGTTTACAACCTATTTCTCTTCCGCACGAACTGTCTTCTTACAATACAACATAAATGACGTATATATTTCAAATTATCACTGCATCTTAACTTCTCTTATATTTTTTGTATTAATTTATTTCTATTGCGTTATATTTTTAATGGTTTCATGAGGTTCTACAGTAGGTTCTACACTATATAGATTGCGGGTCTTGCACCACCTTCATACTTGGACAGTCCTGTCTCCGTTCCTCACGTGACCAACTGAGTCTTGAACCCAACCATTCTGTCTAGTTCATCCTTCCCAGTACATATGACGGTTGAATAAGAATTTATGTAAACCATGTAATTGTAACCGGCCACGGAGGATCTGCAAAAGCTGATTATCATAGCATCTTCTTCAAGAAAATAAATAAAATTCTTCTATAAACCTATTTAATGATTCAACGATAAACTCGAGAGCAATATTTAAAATTTCTTACTTGAAAATACCTCTTTTATTAAGTAATTTGATACCTACAATTAATTTTATTTCATCTATTATGAATAATTTCTTCCAGTCTTCTGTTTCTCATATAAGCTTTGCTTTTTTTTAAATTGAAATTATGCTCTCTACATGAAAAAATTAGTAAATCAATATTAGTTCAATGTGTTCTTGGAATAATTAGTCCCAGAAGATTGTTTCACCTTCGCATTTAATTGTAATTGAAAAAATTTTATTGAGTTTTCAAATCATTTTTATATATGAGAATGCGACGACAAGGCCAAATCTTTTAACTACCACATTAATTACCCTATTGCCAGTATTTAATCCCTGTATCTCAAGTCATTTCTAGGAATCCAAATCATTTTATAACGTTTCTCGTCCCCACGCACGAGATTGAAGATTGATGGCATTGGAAAGTAACAAAAGACTCAGAATAACGGAACTGCAGTTAAAGTGTCCTTGCGTTAACAAGCAGTAGGACCATTTTGATAAGAATATTGATTACATATTGGTGGCAAAAGCCAGGAATAATGCCTATCGTCGTCTCCAGATAACTATCATCACTCTAACGGCCAAAATATTTGGATTTCAGAAGAAACAATGAAACCTTCCTAAGTAACGATAAATATAATAATATACAGGAACTCATGCATGAGTTTAAGCCCTTGAATCGAGCTACAAACCATCAAAGGAAGAAAGAAGGTGATTTCTCATGGACCGATGGAGTATCCCCTGCAAGAAACTTATAACACCAAGCAAGTATGAGTGGCAGAAGACAGAGTGATTAAAAGATATAAGAAGGGAAATGCTTTTCAATCAAACAGTTTGAGTTTTACAACTTTTGTGGGAGACGCTCAGTGATCCTCACACCTGCAAAATTGATGATATCCACATTCATTTTAGAGCCACTTCAGTGATGGCTTCGTGAAATAAGACCGAAGTAACTCCCGGTCTTTGATCAGTCCACCTGAGGTAACTCTGGAACTTGGGAGGAAGGACGTTCTGTAGTTACCTGTTACATCTAACTGTTTGTCCTGTAGATATAGGCAGGTTTAGTCACAAAACCAATTAGGCAGCCTTATAAGAGGTACAAAAATTGCACAGCAGTCTATTCGGCTGAAATGGAGTACAGAGGGCGATTCACTATACCTGGTGTCCTGCAGCTCTTACGAAAGCATTTATGACAACAAATAATGACAGCCTCATAATGACAACAAATTCAATCACGAGGAACACGTATTTTCTTAAGATTCTTGTGATGTTGATTTATGTTAGCAAAATTCTAAAGGAGTCCAGTTTAGATAATTTTGTGTTTAAATAAAGCAAGATCTGCAACAAGACCCGTTTCTGAGTAGGTTATAGATATCAACCGTCATGAAAAGTGTTTAGTTGTAACGTGAAAGACACAAAGTCCATCTTTGCAAACAACCAAGAACTGAAGACTTAGCTGTCTACGGTCAACAAATTAGATCTTACTGATAGTGTAAGACCCAAATTCAGCAACGTACATTTCTCCCCCAAATTCTGTGTCTGTTCTCGATAAATGAGTAGAAATATCAATAACAGGGGGTTGAAGTATAGAAAGGAGGTCCTTGGACTTCGGCGTCACAAGAAATAAAGTTACTGCTTCGTTTCGAAAGAAGTTTGTGTCTGAGACAATAAGTAACTTCTTCAAATCCTTGGTTTTGAAATACTGCCGAAAAATACTTCAGAATCGGAAAAAAGGCCTTCAAGAATTAGGTGCCTAGAAGAAAAAATATGTTTGAGATGCACACGAAATGACATAACCGACTTGACTGATGTTACTGACTTGTGGATCTTTGTTGAATAGCTGTCATCACCTGTAGGACGTATCTGGATATCGACTCGTCTCTATCACTAAGAGAATTGCATATCCCTTTCTCTAACTGGGAAGAACAGGCTGTTTCTTTATCAAATTACATGGCAGACAAAGCTAAAAGGACTGAAGGGTAATGCATTTCAAATTTCCATTGGAAATGACATGTTCAGTAATGTTTAAGTTGGCCAGGCTTTCACCCATTAAATGTAAGTGACAGAGTACTTAACTGACAAGAGTGGACAGGTTTACCATGTGCGTGTAAGTCGGTAGATGACATCTAGAAGAAGGTACTGACCCTTGGTGGTCATTGATTGGATATAACATCTGTGGTGTTCCTTCATTGATTGCATATAAGTAGAACCGTATCATTGTATGCCAATATCATTGTACATCTGTATATTGTGCATGCATTTACGTTTTCCTTTTCGCTCTTTTCCTCATTCAAATTCTCTGAAAACAACAACGTATTTTGTTAATTGTATTCGTAATATAACTCCCTTCCTCCAACACCTCTGTGGTTTATGAAAGAAATCATTATCACGGCCATCACCACAATTGCCAACAACCGCAATTATCACCTTCAATACTATTGTTGTTATCATCGTCGTCATCATCGTCGTCGTCGTCATCATCATCATCATCATCAGTTATTATTATTATTATTATTATTATTATTATTATTATTATTATTATTATCATTATTATTATTATTGTTAATGTTTTGCTCGTAAAATGCAATATCTATTTAAAACAATGATATATTTTCTAGAATGTAATTCTATACAGTTTCTTACTTATGAAAATAGACGAGCAAATAAAGACGATAATGGTGACGACAGCAACAACATAGTAACAATAACAATAACCATCACCATCACCATCACCGTCACCATCACCATCACCATCACCATCACCACCGCCACCACCATCAACCACAGCAACACCAAAAACAATAACGATATAGAAAGAGGAAGCATAGAAGTAAAAGTATATAAAGATAAATGGTCCTTAAAGATAATGATGTTCATGCTGATGACACTGAAGCTGTTGCTGCTGCTGCTGCTGCTTATGATGATGATGATGATGATTGCATCATGATGATATAGTAAAGTGAAACAGATACATCAATAGATCTCGTAAATATTCCTCTCGAACGAATTTCAATATTTTCTTAGTTTTTCTTATGTTCACTTTATCCCAAAGCTCTTAAATGTTGTGAGTATTAGAAGAAATACTGTCCATATCGGATAATAATTTCATTAAGGCCGACAGCAATAGATTTCATGTGAACGGAATATTTTGTCCGTTCAAAATAGCGTTTCTTCGAAGAGAGTCACGTCTTTTCCTCATATGTCAAAAGAAGGAGTTATTGGAGCTAATATAATCACATTACATTTCAAATATTGTTTCAAGTATATATATATTTTCTTCTTTCATTTTTATCAATTGGCAGTTTGCTGGAGTTTTTATTGTGTTTGCTTCTAGACAAATTGCATTATGATATAAAACATGTTCAAAGACAATGATGAATAAATAAAAAAAAAAAGTAGTAACATATTCGACTTTAAAATGTTGAAGATAAAATGACGCTATTATAATCAAAGATCTTGGTTAAATATCTGATATTTTTAAACGCAGCTGTCTTGGGTCTGTTGAATAATTGTAACCGAATTCTTATGAACACCCGCATTGCTTCAGCTGCATTGACATACTACAGGAAGACCAATATGAGACATCAGACAAACATTAAATACATAGGAATACTGATAACTATTTACAAGAAGATATTTGTGAAGTGATAACCTCTTTAATACGAGTGTTTTATCATTTCAGCTATTTTATAATTTTATACGTTAAACGGAAAAAAATACTCATAGAGCTCTTAATGCCGAAAGTGTCTGTTATTGTTTAGACTTAATGTTTATGACCTAATATCCATATATGGGGTCTTTTGGTGTGTCTTTGATCTACAAACATTCTTATTAACGTCTCTGACGACTAAGATTATGCACCTTTCAAAAGTTTTACATTTAGTAGTAGATTTCAGTTCTGTCTCAATGCAAGCTTCTCAATTGTTTCATTAGAGAACACAGCTATATACTAATTCATAACGTCGTGGGTTCGATTCCTGGACTGGGTGTCACCTTGTATCCTCTGTCTAAACGGTCTAATTGCACCGCTCCTCTCTACTCGGTTGAATATAGGAGCCTAATGCTCATGCCGTTCTTTCTACCTACACGATCACGATGTTTCGTTGGGTCAATAACTGGGGAACCTGAAAACATCTTCATATTTCCTAGGAACTGCATAGGCATCTAAAATAGAGATCGAAAGTGCAATACAACCGACTATATCATAATCTCTCGTGATTGATTGCTCAACACTTTATTGCAATAGCTATGTGAATTTATAGAATATTATAACATCGAAAAATACCTTAGGAATGAGAACACAGTTTCGAAATTTCCCCAAGACACATAAAGAAGGCTGGATATTATATCAGCCGAAACCTTGTGTTAACAACAAACAAGATGAGGTAAAATATCCGTTGAATGTAAATAATGTAAGTAATGTACCACAAAGCAGTCTGTGACTAGAAATTATCATCAACTGGATGATTTCGTTTTGCTTCCGGGCAAACTAATACGAGCAACACCTAACTATCTTTAATACGTATACCAAAATACTTATTTTTCCTGTCAAAACTTTGCTCTTTGACGTCAATCAGTGAATCCCTAATTACGTAGAATATTACAATACAGCTAAAACTAAACAATGCTCGATAAAAGATCAAACATAAAATTAAGTATTAGCTATAAACTGGAATGTGTACAACAATGGAATAATGTTGAAAATGAGATTACAGTCGATTTTTGCTAAATACAAGCGGTGACAGTTGACTTCCTGGGATGCAATTCTTACAGAACAGAAGGAACTCTTTTTTATAGTGCAGCAGTATTGAAATACAGTATAGATATTTCAAGCAGTATATGAGCATGCCATTGGTTATATTCAGGTGAAATAACATGAAGCAAGTAAAACTCAGGTTTCACTACGCCGGTTTGAGACGTTACGCAAGAACAAAAAGACATTTAAAGGGTAAGAATAAGGACAAAAAACAAGAGACAACTAGAAATGGCCTGTAATAGCAACAATCGTTTATTATCATTCATTTTTGAACCTAGAATAGCTTTAACTTCTTGAAGAGATAAAAAGTTTGATGTTTCGAGCAAAGTCATTCGCTATGGAGAGAAAATCTGTTTTAATTACAGTAACAGTATATAAAAAGAGAAAGAATTTTCCCGTGAAGAATGGGTATAATTGAACTTTCAGGAGTCTTATCTGCTAAAAGCAAAAAGACATATGCAAACTTTCGAATTTACTGAATGCTGGTTGTTTTTCTGTTAAGTCTACATTTTAAGTAACGAAACGGATGGATTGAATTAGAAATAGAAGATGCTAGTTTTATGAAAGGTGTAATACTTCAGCAAAAAATGTTTTATAACATGATATGAATTATTATATCGCAGCTGTTATAAGAAACATTGTATTATTTGGGAATAAAGTCATAAAACAGCTGTCAGTGTCATTGGCACTGTTTCTGGCGGCAAAGGTCTTACGAAATAGTATGAGATTGCAACATATGTCTGTATCATCTGGATCATATGGACCCTTACTGACACGTCTACCTAGCATTTCTTTTAGATGTGGTTACTTATTTCATGACTATCTCGAATATTCTGCCAAAGTACATTGGATAACTAAAATCTCTTCCCTCTCTCCCTCTCTCGCTATGATATATATATATATATTAGTAGGTGTTGCATTATTATTTAAAACAGTTTGATTCGTATCCCTGTGACTTGAGGTTTCGCAGGCTTCTTACAGAAACCTAGTTGATTAAAGAGATACAGGAAGTTATAGATAGCTAGTGGAGACTGGGCTGCAATTAGTCAAGATAGATCACATGGTGTTGTGAGAATTGTGATAGACACGTCAGCGACAATAGATGCACGCACAAGGAGAACTATTTCTTTGATCACTTGGCTGAGCAGAAAGCTGGTGGCGCCTGGTCTGGCAGGCATTTGAAAGAGCTTAGGGTCAGACATAAACATGGTCAATGAGTGGAGCGCATACCAGATGTATGAGTTCGTTTATGTGGATGTCTGATGTCTATGCCTGTGTGTTATCAATGTGTGTGTGTGGGGTGTGTGCGGAGATGAATGCGTGTGTGCATAAGCAGCTAGAAAGTATGCGTACATTGTTCGCGGAGTCTCCACATCATCGCAATGAAGCCCCCAACATGGAATGGACCGTCATTGACTAGACCCCCACTTTACTCACCCGGCACCAGTAATTGCCAGCTCTGTGTCCTTGAAAGACGGCACATTTTTCACCAATCTGCAGTATCTATCAATAGGAAATACGATTGCTGCAACCAGAGGTAAACTCTCATGCTGAACGTTTTTTCGAATTTATTCCGGTTATAGAGCCTCTTGGCTAAATTCCCTCTCTTCACTCCAGATTTTTCTCCAGACGGAGTCTATGCCTTCTCGTGAAGAAGCTTCCGTGATGTTTACGGCTCCTCCTCTCATGTATCTGTATACTGCTGCCTAGTTAAATGTTTTGTTTATTGTTCTTCTCTCAAGTCGGAGTTTTTCACTGACAGGTTTTAGCTCCGGCTTGAGGGTAATCAGTTTGCAAGTGAGTTTCCACTTTTTTCTGTCTCCAAACATAATTTCTATCTCCTTCTTTACTTTCTGTTGGTGGGACGTATAGTGATTTCATTGCTTGCATGCAATAAGCATCATTACATGACTGATGGTCTTCCGTAAACCAGTTATCTTTTTCTTTGTCTTCAAAACACAAGATGGTACTTTCTTTGTTATTTCGGGTTTTGTTTACTTTCTGAATGTCATTCATATACCGTTTTACAGTAGTAGCCAAGGCATATAGAGAGGCGTTAATCTGCCAGTATGTGGTTTCATCACACTGTTGTGAATACTCAACACCAATTATGTTAACAGCTTTTAATACCGTATCTGGTGGTTTCTTGTTACTTACTTTGGCAGAGAATACTCCTTCTTCGAGAGAGTACTTCAAAGCCAAAGTTATTTTTTCTCGGAAAATTTCAGTAAGGGCACATTTCACCGGAATATAATCCTGACTACAACTAACTGCTGCTGCTGCTACTACCACTATTACTGCTGCTACTACTACTACTACTACTACTACTACTACTACTACTACTACTACTACTACTACTACTACTACTACTACTACAATAATTGTTGTATGCATGTGAGTATGTATCTATGTGTGTGTACATGTATATATATAGATATATATTATATATGTGTGTGTTTAT
>NC_068983.1:153991876-153995182 GCF_001194135.2 Octopus bimaculoides | reverse complement strand
GAGAGAGAGAGAGAGAGAGAGAGAGAGAGAGAGAGAGAGAGAGAGGCATAGAAAGATATTCGCAAAAATATATATAATTTGCATGGTTTATTATGCTTTTATTATTGAAATCTCTTTAACATTGTTTCTTTTGACAGTAAACGCTTGCATTAATTGGACATGAACATTTCAGTGCTAGGTTACAGTGTTTGCTTCTTAGGTTTTGCTTTTGGCAGTTTGTTACCATTCTTTCGCTCACAATGTTATAATTTCTTTTTGTTCCTATGATTATTCAGCTATCGTAGATGCTCTTTGTATTAGACATACTGCATAAGTATTCCGTCAACTTTTTTGATTATCATATTTTATATACTATGGCTTTTAAATATAGTTACTTTTGAGAAGCAACGATTTATATACATAACGATACTGTATGGTAATGAGCGTCTTTTGAGGTTTGTCTAGTATGTTTTCAGTTAAATTTCTATAATGTTTCATATTTAAAAGTAGATCCACCGATGTTTGAGCGTAAAATTGAAAATAAAGATAATGTACTGTTAGCTGTGAAGATGATAATTTAAATTTCAAAATAAAGCCATTTAAAATTTTAGCTTCTGTCTTGTTTGGTCAAATATATTTTGCAAATGGATACAGGCAATATATACACGAATTTTGAGTGAGGGAAATAAATTTAGAAATGCTGTAGAAAACTATTAATTGCTTTTCAAAGTAATTAGTATATGCATAAACAGAATAATGAGAAAACAATAATCAGACTACTTAGCCCGTAGGTGAAAAGATTATGGAGCACAGCATACTGAACACGAATTAATTCAGTAAAAGAAAATACACAAGTCTTCTAAAATGTTTTGTAGTTTCCAAGCGATGAAAAAATCTGCAGAGCTGAAAGCCGTTTCAGGATATTTACAGATATACGTATGAATACTTTAGTGAGAAGGCAAGCTTGATTCTGAGCATTTCTCCCTATTGGAAGAATAGCAGGACTTTTATCGTTAGACCTCTATGATCGACCACAGAACTGAATTCCAATTATATATATATATATATATATATATATCTTCGGATAGAAGTGACTATTTTATTTTGCAGTTCAATGATAGACAACACTTTATTGTTCAAAAAACAAAATAAGACCCCTCGACGAAGAGCATTTTAATGCAAACCAGGAACTAGTTTAGAGCCCTGATGCAGAAAAAAGTCGATGCTTTTGCTACGTGTGTGTGCTTGCAATCTATGAACAACTCTGTGTTTTAGGAGAAATTGTGAATAAAACGTATAACGTATTGTCACGCAACCCACTTTTTTACCGCTTTTGAAGTTCTGTTTTCAATAATATATAATCTCAATTTAAAAAACAAATAGATACTAACATCGGATCCATGTTAAAAGAGTCCC
This sequence comes from Octopus bimaculoides, assembly GCF_001194135.2. Taxonomy (NCBI): domain Eukaryota; kingdom Metazoa; phylum Mollusca; class Cephalopoda; order Octopoda; family Octopodidae; genus Octopus; species Octopus bimaculoides. The sequence continues at coordinate 153,993,787 of NC_068983.1, read as the reverse complement.
CAATAATCTATAATGTTTTGGTTTACCAGGATTTGCTCCTTGCAAACATACATCCTTCTCCAGTACCTTTTTTGTTCTTCTGGTAAAAAGCATTGTTGTTTTCCAAGTGTATTAGAAGCCAGTTTTGTAGGCTGTTGATAGGCATGTTATTGGCCTATAATTTTGTGGTTGAACGGTGACATTTTTTGTGGGGAATTAGGGTGGTTTGCCTTTCCAGCATCCAGTTTGGTGTTGATTCTGATTTACATATCAATGAATTCAATGTTTCTGATACCTGGGTTGGGGTACTGGGAAATTTGGAGAATCTTGTCTATTCGAAGAGTTTTCCAGTTGCTAGTACTCCTCCATGTATCCTGTGATCTCTTAGCCTGTGATGGTGGGCCATATCTGTGGTTCTATTTCGTTCCTCCGGTCCTCATCCTTATTAATTCACTGAGCAATTTTGCTGTGCTTTTTTGTTTGTTTCATCCATATTATTTCTCTGAATGAGTGAATCGCAGATGTTGGCATGTCATCTCTGTATAAACGTTCTGTAAAATCTTCTCGTGTTTATTATATTAAATTGTCTACTTTTTTTATGAAGATCCGTTCCCGTTTTTGGTACCGTTGTATGCAACAAATTTTTGCTGTTATGCGCTGCTTAATATTTTCTATTACCTTCCAGGTATCTTCTTTATTTTTTATGTTGCATCGTTTTGTAATATGAGTCTTCTTTTTATTTTTCATATTTGATCCCACTTCCTCTAAGTCACAAAATAGTGACAAGTCTTTCTTTTGTTTTTAATTTCATTTATTGCGCTCTGTTTCCCTTTTGGCATTTGAGAGTTGGCTGGGTTTTTTTATCTTCCTAAGGATCAAATACAGTTTCCCTGGATATGACTGCAGCTTTTGAGTAGACCAAGTCGCTTAGTTTGGTGATAACTAGTGTATCTTTGATGTGGTCAATATTTCTTGTAGGGTTCAGTTGTATCTATTTATCCTTTCATAAAGTTGTTTATTTCTTTGTAGCCTGGGGAGATGTTTGATAACTGCCATGTTTTTGGATTAGTACAAAATATTGTTGGCCCTAAATTACGGAACTTAAACCTTTGATTTGGAAGCACTTTTGCGATACAATGATAGCGTGATCTTAAGATGACGGTGAAAGGTGTTTGCTATTATGAACATTTTAAAGTACTTTTGAACTCATTGCTGTTGTTTTTGTTTTTTGTTGTTGTTGTTGTTGTTGTTGCTCTTCTTCTTCTTCTTGTTCCCTTTGTACATGTTGTTGCTGTTCTTCTTTTTCCTCTCTTTTTCCTCCTCTTTCTCCTCCTCATATTCCTCCTTCTCCTCCTTCTTCTCCTCCTCCTCCTCCTCCTCCTCTCCCTTCTTCTTCTTCTTCTTCTTCTTCTTCTTCTTCTTCCCCAAATGTCCCACTACCCCGACCCAGGTATCAGTAACATTCAATTCTTTGACCGTTTCCATGACCGTGTATTCACGTGTAAACGTGCATCTTAAGACTACGGCTGTTTCGTGAAGAAACATTTTCTGAAGTATCATAAAACGTATTGCAATGGTGATTGTAAAGTCAATTTTCCTGGTCTCTTCAGACACTATACGTAGTAATCCTATTATAGGAGAAACGCTACGTCACTCACGCAATAAAACTTTTTTACATCACATTTTATCTCCTCGTATCTTTACTCTCCCCTCGCATCTTTACTTTCCGTATAGTGTGGCATGGATAGGCTATGTCAGTGTATAGTTTCTTGTGTGTTTCTCAGATACAACACTATGTGGCTCTGATTAACCCAGTTCCCTATCTTTCAGGAATAATCTCTTCCATAAAAATGACATCAAATCATTTTCAATAGCTTGTGCTTTAACACACACACACACACACACACACACACACACACACACACACACACA
>NC_068983.1:153988713-153991863 GCF_001194135.2 Octopus bimaculoides | reverse complement strand
CACACGTACACACACGCATATACACACTCACGCATATACACGCTCACGCATATACACGCTCACGCATATACACGCTCACGCATATACACGCTCACGCATATACACGCTCACGCATATACGTATACACATATACACATATGTATACGCAGACGCACACATACATGCATGTATCTGCACTTTTGTGCTTGAATATGCGTGTGCAATCGTAAGTAAAACACTAGTAGACAGATGAGTTACGGATCCATGAAATCGATATGTATGGCTCAAAAAGACAGCCCAAAAGTTTAGAAATTTAGTAGATTTTACACTGTTGGAAGCAACTATTCCAGCACCCCACTCTGAAGAACAATTTCATGTTTCTATCCACCAATCTCAAGGCATTGTGCATTAGCATGGCCCCTTGTTCTCTACATCTTATCATGTTATGATCAAGATGTTTTGTTTTAAGTCTTCAACAAATATTTGGTTATTGTAAAGAAAGATTTTGCATGTTTGTGTTTCTTTATCGGTGTTGAATTGATTGATAGTCTTTGCAACTTCTTTCCTCGAGTTTCTAAAACCTACTATACAATGTCGTATAAAAATATACTATTGCATCACTGAAATCTAGAACCTGCGAGTTAATGCATAATTAATTCAAACCAATTTGAATAAGTAAGCATTATGTCTGACAAAATAATCTGAATGCTAAAGGGATAACCGATGAGTGAGTAAACTCTCCTTTCTGATGTACTGGACATGACATCTTGGGGACATATATGACAGGCAAAAAAGACTTGGTCTATTTTCTAGCGATGAGTTTCACAATGCAGTAGCAGTGAAACGTTGTGTGTCTATATGATGCTTTAATAATCGTGCGCTGTGCTTCCGGAAATGTATTTTGATAGAGTCATCTCTGAAATATATGATAATTCTTAGAATTCCTTTTAGGACAGTTGAGTATGATATGACGGGTATTTATGTAGGAGAGTTATGTGGACGTGTCTTCTATATTAAGCAGAAGTATACATACACCTGTGAAACTCAGAATCCAAATAAGGGTTATATTCAGCTGATAGCAACTACTTTAATTTTAGTGTGCAAAAACCGAAACACAACAGCTTAGATTTAAAATTGTTTCCATGCCTGTTGACTAGATTAGTTTCCACTTTAAAACCAAAAGCAGAATAAGAACAGATGCGTTGATAAGAAAGATGTCAGAAACGAAAGAAGAAAAGGGTGACGTTAGTATATTTTACCGTTACATTTACGCACATATATGCGTTTGTATGCAATTATGTATAAATATACACATATAGAAACCTACACAAACACACACATACACACATACACTCATACACGCACATATTCTTGCATTGTTTTGTACAGAGCCGGGTCATCATACGGGGTTACATGTTTTACGCACGTGCAGTAATATCTAATAACTAAATCAGAATATTAAAGAAAGTGATGATTTAGTTTGCAGCAAATGAACAATACGCTATGTGACTTTTATAAAGCACTCCCTTCTACCTTGATTTATATAGCACAACACACTAACGCACATGACATAACATTTATATACATGTACCGCACATACACAAACACACACACATACACGTTAATTGAACATATATGTAAGTAGCTCGAGTGAATAAGTTCTTATGATATTAGGTAGATTATAAACATATAGATAAGCTAGTTCAATTATCTCTTACAAAATATATATTATCTATCAAAAATCTTATTTTAAAAATGTGTTAGTATAAATTGCATTGTTTTATTTTTTAGATCACATTGGTGTTTTGTAATTTCCAATATGTTCTATTATTAGATTATTTAGATGAATTTTACTAAAAAGTATTATCTATACCATTTAAATTTTCATTGTAATTTTTGATTTGCTACTGATTCATTTCTAATTTTGTTACTGACATAAATATGTAATATTTTGGTGATTTACTTCACATATTCATACACATATACATCTGTACATATATTCCTCCTCCGCACGTATATAGCTATATATGTGCAACCCCTGACACATATACATATATTGCATACACAGGGACACAAATATTTGTATCTCGGTATGAAATGAGTAGAAGGAAAATGTACAAATGCCAACAACATACTGAGTCAGACGAGATTATTTTAGAGAATTAACGAAAGGACAGTTCAAATTGAGAGGCACAAGTCTTATACTTCTTTAAATTCGAACCCTAAAACAAGAAGGTACAAATAATTTGTGCGACAGACATTCAAATGTTAGGAAACAACGATAAAACATGAGGGCCTTTGCTAAAATTTTGAATGGAAATATACAAAGCAATATAACCAAGTTGATTGCAGCAAATTAGCAAAAGAGGGGGAACTAACCCTATTGTTTAAACGAGATGAGAGCAAAGATATATGGATGAGGATGAGACAAAAAGCGGAGATGAGTTAGATGAGTCAAGATTGAAACTGTGAGAAAGAGACAGGGGAAAGACCATACACACACACACACACACACACACACACACACACACACACACACACACACACACATAGACACACATACTAAAACGCATGGATACTTACATAATTATGCACATACATGCATATATATAAATACGCGTATATATATATATATATATACGCATGCAAACTTATATGTGAATGTGTGTGCTTCGTTACGTGGTCAGTAGCTCTCTAGTGTTGTTTAACCTAAAATACCATGTCCTAAAATAAAAGAACTAATAAAAATACCAGGCCATCGTTCCATTGCCTAATTATGGCCATTGTTAAATTATTGAAACAATTAAAGGAATACTTGATTATACAGATCAGTGTACAAATGCCATCGGGTATCACGGAGTTTAAGTATTTGAACTAAGAATTCGACATGGAATTTCATTACAAATACGTATTTGCATATAAACGTACACACACACTCACATATATACATATATACATACGCACACACACACACAATGATACGCATATAAGTGTGTGCATGTATGCACTTATATAGACATACACATGCACTTATATGGATGCATGCAGTATATACGTATATCGATGCACACACATACACTAACACACTGCAAATGCACAAATGTATATATGCATACGCGTTCCATGGTATAGACACAGCGGGAACGGGAGTGCCTATTCCTGGCTTTTTTT
>NC_068983.1:153983513-153987902 GCF_001194135.2 Octopus bimaculoides | reverse complement strand
TATATATATATATATATATATATATTTATATATATATATATATATATAAATATGCACAAACACATTCATATTTGCATACTTTATATGCCTGTGTACGTAAGAGCCAATGTATGTACGTAAGTATACTGTTATACGTATATACATTATATGCATATCTCTCTATGTGTTAAACATATAATCTAAGAACTCACAGATGTTGCATACATTCAATTACAATTTATAAATACCATTTCAACAGAAAACAATTCCGAATGGTAAACACTTATCCAGAGAAGAAATCAATCAACAGTGCACATACTTATACACAAGAATATGTCGTACACATCTTAAAACCATGCAGACACCCACACAACGTACACATATTACTCAAATACTCTGCATATAAATATAATTCAATTCACGCCGAAAATGAAATACTACTGAATAGAAAATTAATTTTGGAGACATAATTAAAATCTTCACCTCTTTACCCTGTGTGTACAAAACCATAAATGCATACCTGTGCGTGCGTTTATTTGTGTGTATGAGTGTTTGTTTCTTTGTGTGTGTGTTTGTGCTGTATGTATATACACATACGTATACATAAATATATAGGTATATATATTCATGAATATATATGCTTACATTAATATATGTGAGTTGGTGTTGTTGTTGTTGGCACTCCGTCACTTACGACGTCCAGAGTTCCAGTTGATCCGATCGACGGAACAGCCTGCTCGTGAAATTAACGTGCAAGTGGCTGAGCACTCCACAGACACGTGTACCCTTAATGTAGTTCTCGGGGATATTCAGCGTGATACAGTGTGACATGGCTGACCCTTTGAATTACAGGCACAACAGAAACAGGAAGTAAGAGTGAGAGAAAGTTGTAGTGAAAGAGTACAGCAGGGTTCGCTACCATCCCCTGCCGGAGCCTTGTGGAGCTTTAGGTATTTTCGCTCAATAAACACTCACAACGCCCGGTCTGGGAATCGAAACCGCGATCCTATAACTGCGAGTCCACTGCCCTGAACACTGGGCCATTGCGCCTCCACAATATATGTGAGTATATACGAAGAAATACACAGGATATTCGTATACATGGTTGTGCGTATATACATAGTAAAGGCGCATGGTTTAGGGATTAGGGTATTTCACTCTCGCGCGTAAGACTCCTGCCAGTGTTGTGTCCTTGAGCAAGACTCTTTATCTCTCTTTGCAGAAGTTCGTTTCAGCTAGCAAAAAATGAGTTGTACCTGTAATTCACAAGCCTTGTCACATATTGTGCGTCACTGAATATCGCTGAAAGCTACGATAAGGGAACACGTGTTTGTCTTATGCTCAGTCGATCCGTTCATCGTATATTTAAGCAGAAAAGATGTAGAGGACTTGTATAAATGGATTTTTTTGAGCATGTACATTTTATCATATTTGTATAAAATAGCACTCTTACAATTGACTAAACAGAAGATTGTTAAAAGTCTTCAGATATATTGCGCAGTAGGTCATTATGAATACTCCATCGGTTACGAGACAAGTGTTCCAGTTGATCCTGCTCGTGGAAATAAGGTGAAAGTGGCTCAGCATTCCGCAGACACGCGTACCCTTAACGTAGATCTCAAACATCATAGTACATCATAGAACACTCCATATATTTTTGCTTGATTGTTAAGTGTACGTCTAGTCTCTGATGGCGGTCGGATAGTGTGAGTGTAGTATCTTAAGGAGTATTACAATAATGGCTGGTGAAGGCGTGTGATTGAGTTGTTAGAGTTTTCCTCCCACGATCGTTTCATCGCGAGTTCGATTCCCGGCGGCGATTTGTGTCCTTGAGATAGAAACTTTATTACACATTACTCCAGTCAACTCGGCAGGCAAGAATGAATATTACATGTGTATCAAAGGTCCAGCCTTGTCACATTCTGTTTCACGCTGAATCTCCCTGAAAAATACGTTAACAGTATACGTGACTCCGAGGTGCTCAGCCATTTACAAGTTAATTTCCCGAACAGGTCGTTCCGTTGACCAGATCAACTGGAACACACGCGTCTTAATCGATGGAGTGCCAATTAGTAATGACTGGTGCTGGATGACGAATACGGAAAAATTTCAAAAGATATTGAGAAAATATTGGTTAAGCTTCGATTCGTTTTGTGAATTAGATATCAGTGAAAAATATCTTTTGAAGTATGACAAAATATGTGACCTAATTTATAGGCAAATGAGCCAGGAATCAGCCGAGCCGATACACTGTCACATATAGTTGTGCACCTTCTTTGTTCAAGTCATCTATATTCTGAACTTAAAAGACACCGCTGTGAACTTCATAACTCATCCTTCAAGGCTTGCTAAATATCTCAAGAGACACGGTCGATGAAGAGAGAAAATGGACAAACACGTCTGATGAAATGATTTCTGGGATGTTTTCCCTATCTTAAAAATTCTGTTTTCCGACTGTCTCTCTGCTGATAACCATGAGACTCATATTATAAAGGAGGCAGTTGCAATACAGACATTAAAGGGCTTCTACCTGCCCATGTACTGGTGTTTATGTGTTTGTGAGTAAGGACGTGAGTTTCATGTGTGTGGGGTTACCGTGTGTGTTTGCGTGTGTGCTTGTGTGTGTCGCTCTGTGTGTTTGTGCAAACGCGAGGGCCTGTGTATGTGTGTATGGGTGCATTTGTATGTGTACAAGTAACATTGTGCATGAGCTCTGGGGGATGGGAGTTTCGTGTATTTTTATGTGTGTGCAGGCATATGAACGTGTGCATATTTGTGTGAGTTTATCGTATGTGTGTGAGTGGGGGGGGGGTACGTGTGCATTATAGGGTCTCACCCACACGCATACACACGTGCATACACTACTCGAACAAACACATCAACTGCTACATACAAGCGTATGCACACACACACACACACACACACACACATACGATAGCCTCACACAAATATGCACACGTCCATATGCACTCACACACACAAATACACGAATATCACATCCCCCACAGAACTCACGCACAAGGATACATCTACACATACATACAAAGGCAGCAATACACACGCACCAGGCCCATACATTTGCACAAACCTCGCAGAGCGACACACACACACATACACACAATAACCCCATCTCACATGAAGCTTTTGTTCATACGCACAGACATATACATACCAGTACATGGGCAGGTAGAAGCAGTTTAACCGGATGTATTGCGTATGTATGTATGCGGAAGTGCAGATGTGTATATATATGTGTTTCTTACTGTCTTATGCTATTGTCAAACACCGCTTAAACTCTTTTATTTTGATTTTTGGCCCGTAAAATACGAATAGTAACCATAATCATTGGAAAATAAGTACAAGACTTGAGAGTAAGTTCTTGGGCTGATACGATCGGATCAACTGTTCAATGAGGTGACCTTGCATGGCCATAGAACAATGAATGATACAAATAAAAACAAACTATAAACATTTGTGAGTGTTTGTGTGTGTGTGTGTGTGTATGTGTGTGAGAGAGCCTGCATTTGCATGCATGCGTGTGCATGCGTATGTTGATGAAGGTGAGCGTTGGTGTGCATGACGATTATGACAAAAAGCGTTATAGACATTCGTGCGCACATTCTCATGCGCGTTCAAACGAACACATATACAAAAAAAGATAAATTACACACCAACGTATTGATATTTTGCTCCTCTGTAAGGCAGGTAGATTATATTTCTACTACTTTTCCTACGGTTTCTAATCATTTAATATTCTTCCTTACATACACCATACCCCTTCTATGTCTTCTGGTCGTGCTTCTTCATATCCTGAAGTCACTCCTTAGCTTCTTTCACTGCGTGATGTATAACAGAAAGGCGTACTTGAAGCTGGAGGAGATTAAATAGAAAAAAGACAAAGAAATAAAAATAGTAAGGGTTGAAGGTTTAATAAAAATACAAGAGAAAAATTCTGGTCAATCACGGAAGGCATCATCTCTCTTATATTGATTTCTCCTTGACAAACACAAGGGAATTCCTTGCTAGCTGTGTCGGTTCTTCCTTTACTTGCCAAACTTGGTTATGTTGCCAAAACTGGCTCCTCCTGCCAAGCATAATAAATCTGATGGTGGTACTTAGTCATAGCTGCAAAATCACACACACACGCATACACACACACACACACACACACGCACGCATACACACCCACACAGACATCACTGTACACCCGTATATATCTGTATGTATATGAATGTGCATGTGAGTGTGTAGTGGAGTGTGTGAGTGAGATAGCCAAATGGAAGGTTTATGCAGTGTATTCAAAAATGGATATAGTTTAAATCTTTATATACGTTTATGATGAATGTGCATATAGCATATATGTATATATATACATACACGTACATACATTTATATATATATATATATATA
>NC_068983.1:153979950-153982919 GCF_001194135.2 Octopus bimaculoides | reverse complement strand
ATATATATATATATATATATACATATATATAAGGTCCATGCATCTATATTTATATTTACTCATATATATGCGCAAGATTTACATGTACACATATCTATATATTTGTGTATGTGTTGATGATTGCTCATGGCTTTTTGCATATGTATTTTGGGTGTGTTTGTGTATTCTTACGCTTTCTAATACAACATGAGAGACATAATTTAGAGGAAAGCAACGTGTTTGTTATGCAAATTAAATTAAAGATTCTGAATATAATTTTGGCAAAGATCTTAGAAATGAAATTTGGTTGTGGATAGAAAATTGAGCAACTTACTTCGCCGCAATCTACACAACGTTGAAAAAATTTCTAAGGTAAAATATTATTTTGTAGACAATTTTAATTCACCGTTTCGTTGTAGGAAATATATAATTATTTCTTTGTCTACAATAAAATTTTCTTGAGTAGGCTTATGGTATGGATGGAGTTAATTGAAATATCTGCTGTTCGGTATTCTGAATGTAGCTATTCTAACTGTAATATGTATTGTTTTCTGCATGTGTTATATATTTTGGTCCATCTTTGTGCAATGAGTTTTCACGTTTTTGGCAGATAGAATAATCAAATAAGAATTTTCGTACTTTCATCTTTCGTGAGATGACTGTAATTAAATAATAAAATGGAAGCAATTAACTTAAGAAATTATTGGATTGGCAAATGTTTCCGTCTCCAGGTTTAATTGTACCTCCTCTATATTGCGTGCTTTTGTGGGTGTTTTTCATTTACAAGCATATAGATAATATCTCTTGTCAGAGCACAACATTGGCAATACATTGATGTGTGACTCATGATTTATTCCATTATTTTTCTTACTTTTCAACAGTCTGAAAATGCCCGAAAGACTCTTCCCAAAAACTACCCATCGTTCTTGCGCCAACCCATCAATTGCAATATATAAAAGTTATGTATGAAGCTGCAACTAATTATTGTGATATCATTTCCAATTCTTGTATAGGAATTTGAATGTCCGTGCTTCATATAATTAGTGATTGTAGCCAACGTAAAGAGAGCGCTATGTTGTACTTCTTCTAGATATGAAGACGGGTCAGTGTGCGGGCTTCTACTTCGAGAATTAACAAATTAACGTAAAATCTGTAGTCGTGAGAGCTGAGCAATTTAAACAATATTAGTCTTGATTCATTATATCTGAAAAGATGCCAGAAGGCATATCATCATACGTATACTCAGTCAGCTCAGGGTTTACCTGTAGCTAAACAATAAAACATTCAATTAAATATCATACTTGTGAACATTTCGTAAGTGACCTAGCGACTCTTCAGTGTTTACTAGGACATTTTACGATACTGTGTATTTAGAGGAGTGGTTGAGGATAACAGATAAGGGAGCCAATAGCATGCTGCTATAAACTTACTATTGTAACATTAGATATCAATAGTTGTTTCTTGCTAAGAATAGCAACCGAAGCCTTATCAAATTATAACTTGTCATCATAAAGATACGGTTCATTAAATAATATCATCTCTCATATCATATATTGAAACTTAAGATTTACTGAATTTGCCTTTTATCATTTGGAATTCATTATATAATAAAAGGAAGAATAGCCATGATAATAGCAAATTCCATTGCTTCAGAGATCGATGAATCGTAATCCCTTCAGGAGTATGTCTATGTCTGTGTGAAAAATATTCTGTACTGAAGTGTCCTTATAAAGAGATTGTAAATTGTAGTGAAACGTAAGGACGAACAGCAGATGTAAGCGCTGCTATTGCTGTACAATTGTCAAGCGGTACGTTAGATTAGTATCGTTCTTTAGTGAAATATGGATATTGCTCAAGAATGAAAATGAAGGAGTTAAACAGAGAGGGGGGAGAGAGAGAGAGAGAGAGGGAGAGAGAGAGAGAGAGAGAGAGAGAGAGAGAGAGAGATAGTGTTTGTGTGTGTATATATATCTGTGTGTGAGAGCACGAGTGCTTGATTGCTTCATTGATACACCTTACTCTGAAAGCACGGCAATAAACGATTTGCAATATGAATCTGTAATGGCTTATTGAAATTATGTTGCTTTGCTGGTTAGATATGCAATGCTATATATAAGAAAATATTAAAAATGGCAGCTGTTACGATTTTCCAAAGGTAGTCGTGTGTTAGGCATGATTTTTCATCACTCGGGTGAAGGAAGAGGATCACCATTATTGAAGTTCAGAATCTGGCGGAAAGTATAGGGTAAGTTACCTCTGAATTGAAAACCAGCCCATACACTTTCTGCGGATTAGGTTCCGTTAAAAGTAACTGGAAACCCGGCGTGACATCAAACTGAGCCATGGATTATGATTATGACTCAAGAACGAAAACGACCTTTCTGAACTTTCACATTAGAAAATCAGTAGTGTTTCTGAGGTAAACGGAAAATATAGTTTTCATAATACGCAATGCACGTTTTAATATTCTAAAATGTACCTATATTTCTCAACAGGTCTCTGGGAATCATTATATTCATAATTATCTCTTCATTCATTTAACGTCTATCTGAGGGACAAACACACTCAAAGTGCATTTAAATTTCAATACATATATATAATAGATTCATATTCAACCTATTTCTGTAGACTGCCTTCAACGATGGTTTCTGATGAAATTAATAATTTGTTCTTCAATTTGACTCCTGCGCGCGCGTACATGTGTTTGTATGCATGTGTGTGCATGTGCATATCTGTGTGAATATCTGGTGTATGCATGTGCATTTGAGTATACGAATATAAGATATAAATGTATCTGTTTGTGTTCTATCGATTTCTGTTGAATTCATAAAAATTAATATATGAACGCATGTGCAAACACAGACTCGAACACACACACACACACACATAAATATGTGTGCACAAATAATTACATCTTGCACATGCAAATGTATATATTTATACACACATACATACATACATACATGCATACATACATACATACATACATA